>NC_079449.1:44999755-45104755 GCF_903798145.1 Danio aesculapii
GGGTCAACTCCTCTCTGCACGTTATATCCGCCGACGTACGTGGCGCGCTAACGGGACAAACTAGTTGCATCCGGAATGCCGTCCATACGGAGGTAAGCGGTCAGCTGGTAAGCGCGAAAAGGAACGACGTCACACCGCCTCGTAGCGTTCGTTTAAAAAAATTAAATGCAGCCATACGTACCACTGCCTACGTAATTCGCTGTCTCCAGAAACGTCTGCAGGGCTACGTTTTCACAATGAGCTTGTGTTGCATTATTCTGAGACAAGATAGCACCAGACAGTCTAAAATGCAAAGCTGACAGAAACGAAACTGGTTGAATGGAGCATATACTAATCTACGTATTATTCACTCACGAGACGGTGCAAAACAGTTGGCATGGCACACAAGCAGATCCACATGAATGTGGATGTAAGTATATGGATGATAATGTATTCACTGATGCTCAAGGGGATTCTCAGTTCCTGGATGAGTCTGTGTTATTCAGCAGTTGTTTTCTGAGAATAACATACCTTGGAATGTCACAACCAATCAGAAGCAAGTATTCCAGACAGCCGTGTAATAAATATCATTTAATGCACAGGTAGCTCAGTTTTGATCACAGTTCAAATAAATGCTACAATCAACTATTAGTAACTATAGTAAGGTCTCCAGTTGCTAAAATAGAAGAGAAAATGACATTATGCTGAGGAAATGTCTTTCTTCAAAAATGCTGAAACCTGGCTGAATCTCTGTATTGCCTTTACGTACTGTATTGCCAATTGTGTACAAGCATCGTTGGTGGCCTTATTTGTGGGCTCAGCCATTATATAGGGATTTTTGATTGACAAATCACCCCAGCTAGGCTCTGATGGAAGAGCAGTTTACATTATATCTGTTTCCTTTCTCTCAGGGAACCACTGTCATGTCAAATAACCCAAGACGTTCCTTTATTGAGTCAGGCTCTCGATATTACGTAAGGGGAATATATAAAATCCGCCCGTTTGAGTAAATGTGTGTAGTGCTACCACCTGCAAACACTCTTTGCTTTGCTGGGATGGGACCTAGTTGAAACCTCTAAATGCAAGTCGCTTTTAATATCAAGCAGATCTAAATTCATGTATTATAGGAAAGTAAAATAAAAAAAGCAAAAACAAACAAGATGAGCATACTTATTAAAGCAAAACACATTTATTGTTTTAACATCGCAGTAAAAAGCATGATAATAAATTCACCAGCTTCTGGAACTGCATTTACATTTAGTCATTTAGCAGACGCTTTTATCCAAAGCGACTTACAAATGAGGACAAGGAAGCAATTATAAGAGCAGCAGTGAACAAGTGCTATAGGCAAGTTTCAGGTGTGTAAAGTCTAAGAAGCAAAGCATTAGTAAAATTTTTTTATTTATTTATTAAATTTTTTTGACAGAGTACAGTTAGTGGTATAGCCAGAGAGGCAGGTACAGATTAGGAGGGAAAGTGGAGACTAAACAGTTGAGTTTTTAGTCGTTTCTTGAAGACAGCAAGTGACTCTGCTGTTCTGATGTAGTTAGGGAGTTCATTCCACCAACTGGGCAGATTGAATGTGAGAGTTCGGGAAAGTGATTTCTTCCCTCTTAGGGATGGAACCACGAGGCGACGTTCATTCACAGAACGCAAGTTTCTGGAGGGGCACATATATCTGCAGAAGTGAGAGCAGATAAGAAGGAGCAAAGCCAGAGGTCGCTTTGTAAGCAAACATCAGAGCTTTAAATTTGATGCAAGCAGCAACTGGCAGCCAGTGCAAACGGGTGAGTAGCAGAGTGACAGGTGCTCTTTTGGGTTCATCAAAGACCACTCGTGCTGCTGCGTTCTGAAGCAGCTGAAGAGGTTTGATAGAATTAGCTGGAAGCCCGGCTAGTAGAGAGTTGCAATAATCCAGTTTGGAGAGAACAAGAGCTTGAACAATGAGTTGAGCTGCATGTTCAGATAGGAAGGGTCGGACCTTTCTGATGTTATAGAGTGCGAATCTGCAAGATCGAGCAGTTCTAGAAATGTGGTTAGAGAAGTTTAGTTGGCCATCAATCGTTACTCCAAGGCTTTTTACCATTTTGGATGCAGTAATGGTTGCCCTATCCATCTGGATTGAAAAGTTATGGTGTAGCCTGACGAGTCTTGGAAGTGTGCTAGGCGATTTTCTAACTGGGATGTTTGAGCAAGTGTGCTGGCTGAATGAGGGGCACACATATGTGAGCGCTGTGCAGCAGCAAGAATTTCCACGCTTAAAGTATTTTCTATCTGCTCCACTCCAGGTTTTCCATCTCCCACTCGTCACTAGTGATGACCAATCATGAACCATCGTTCATTTTAACTGGATTTTCTAAGTGAATCAGTCGAACCAGTTCACCAAATCGAACTGAATAGGTTCACGTCTCCATTAAACCCCTATACACAAATGACGTACTTTTTAACATGCCTGATAGCCACTCTGACTTGAAAAAAAAAACAAATTCAGTTGTTCAGTTAGTAGAACAGTACACTGAGATCAGATTTAAGAACCAGTGAACTGACAATACTGTCAACAATACGCCAGCCGAGTAGTATGTCCAAATTCACAGAATTCAAAAAACAGTATGTGAGAAGTAGCCGGATGACCTACTACTTCTGACGGGATTCTGAAGTGCGCATCCGATGCATGCTACGTTGTCCTAAGATGCACTGCGAGAGATTTCATGAATGTGAGTGAAGTCACGCAACTAACGCAGGTAGGTCACGTGATCAGGACAAAATGGCGGATCTAGTACATCCGAGTTCCATTCATACTGCTCACATTCATATTGTACAGAACTTACCTTTCTAACGGTCGAGTAGTACATTCAAATTCAAATGCAGTACCTACTGAGTAGTAGGCGATTTCGGATACAGCCAAACAGTACATGACAGCACAGTGCCGTCTCAACTAAACTGATTAAGCTGCAGTGTGGATAAAGGACTTAAATGAGAGGATCTGGCAAAACATAAGTTTATTTCACAACAGAAAATCATAATAGAATTTTAGTAGTAAGTGAATCATGCTTCATTTTGGTGGCACCAAACGTAATTGTAAGAAACTTTTCAGATCATGGTGATGTTTTGACTGACTGAACTTATAATTGCTGACTATATATTTTTTAAAAGGTGAGTCCTAACATGATGCTGTTTTTTTGAACCGGTTGGTTCATTGAAACGAACTGTCTGAAAGGTATGGGTCGTGGAAAAGATCTGAACTCCCATCGCTGCTTTGCTAGCCTAAAACCAGGTCCTGTCCGCATCCCAAATTTAATACCGTACAAGGCGAGCTACTGAGCAAACTGACCGCACTGGAAAAGCCATCCTTTCAGAGGGAAGCGCCCAATGCATGGATCACAAATACGTTAAGGTAATTTTTGTGGTTTTTATACAAACAACTGAGTGAAAACAATCCTTTATCTATTGAAACTGTGTCCCTGTAAATGTAACCAGTGTATAAACAGAAGTTGTTGGCAGCTTCATTCTGCCTTGTAACATTCGTGTTACCCAGAAACTGCAGGCAAACTTCTGCCGAGTCAAGTATTTGCAATTTGCCAAATATGTAGCCTGTGCACATATTCCCAATCAGCCTGTGTTGGAATATTCACTTTCAGGTGAACTATTCCTTGAAGCTACAAAATCCCTTAGTTATAAGTTTAAGGGTACCTTCAGCCAAGCTTAGGTTGCAAGAAAAAACCAAAGGGTCAACTTAAGGAACTTACGGCTGTCATTAAGTATTCCCTCTTAATTAAGTGATCTATTGTTACAGAGTTCTAGCATATGTGTCCAGACAATACAGTGAAATGACTATTGTAAATATCACTTAGGTAAGGGTGACATTTACAAAGTTTGTTGCAAAGCTCTTAATACAATCCCTTCCCTCAGGGAGTTTTTCCTGCTTCAGGGATACCCCAAGTCAAATTACTAAAGGGCTTTCATGCTAGCGGGCAGCGCTCCTGAAGACAAAGACATGATTTGTCCCTTCTCAAAGAGGAGTGATTCAGCAGTTTTACCTCAAGGTTATCAGAAGACGGCGGATTCATAAGCCATTAGCAGAGTATAATTGTAATGTCAGGCAAGAATGTATACTTTAATATGATGCCATGGCAGGCGGTGTTGAAAGAACAACCGAACTGAAACTCGAACCATATAATTACAGGGAGGCAAACGAGATAGAAATGTTATTTTTGGTGCACCGAGTTTAACTTAAAGTCAGTCATTATATTCTTAGACTTCAATATTTACAATAAAGCAATAAATCACTACAAATCATCAATCACTTGACACAAATCTGTTTACATTTCTTTTCTCCGTTAAACACGAAAGATGATGTTTTGAAGAACCATTTACCTTCGTAGTATCTGTTTTTCCTACTATGGAAGTCACAGCTTTCTTCAAAAGATCTTCATCTCTACTGATAAATGTTGGAAACCACTCGAGAGTGAGCAAACACTGCCAAAATGTTCGTTTTTAAGTGAACTATCCCTCGAATTCCACTTTTCTTCATGCTAATATGACAGACATGTTGCTATCCTTCGATTATCGCCAATGCTTCTTGTCATTAAAGATAGAAAGCATGCATTTATCGCCCAGATATGCAGTATTTGAATGAATACACAATTCAAATGGCTCCAAATAAGTAAACACGGCCAAGGTTGAATTTTCTATAGGCTTCACAAATGTAGAAAAGTGCTATAAAAGCCCAGCAGTCTCACACTAAAACATGATGCCATTCAAGACTCCACCTTCTGAGTTCTCTTAGCAGTATAAAGAAGCTAGAAACTGTATCTCCCTCTCCCCGTTCCTTCATTTAAAGAAGAATCCCTCTCCCTTTCACTATTCGTTCATTTAAAGGAGAAGAAAGTCTGAGAAGGGCTCTAGTAGCACAGCTAATCTTGTCTCCAGGACGCTGAATATACAGCACCAATATATAGCACGATGGCTTCAGCCGGTTTGGAGATTTTGGGCATGATTCTGACTGTTGCCGGTTGGCTCGGGGTTATGGTTGCCTGCTGTTTGCCCATGTGGAGAGTGGCAGCATATATAGGCCAGAACATAGTCATCACGCAGATAGTTTGGGAAGGCTTGTGGATGAGCTGTGTCGTGCAAAGCACGGGACAGATGCACTGCAGAGTATACGACTCCATGCTGGGACTTCCGGATGACTTGCAGGCTGCTCGCGCGCTTACCATAGTAAGTACACTGCTTGGTGTGGTGGGTATAGCTCTGTCCGTGGCCGGGGCGAAGTGCACTAACTGTACGTCAGATCCAGCAAGCAAACCGCGGATAATAATGGCAGCCGGGGGCACGTTTATATCTTGTGGGCTACTACTGTTAGTTGCTGTCTGCTGGACAGCCAACGGCATCGTTATGGATTTCCACAACCCGCTAATGGAAGATAAGCAGAAGAGGGAGTTTGGGAACTCGCTGTACTTCGGATGGGGTGCATCATGTCTGCTGATACTTGGTGGAGCAATTTTGACGTGTTCGTGCTCCTCGAAAGCACGCGGAAATGCGACGCCGTCAAGGGTGGACTACTCTGGGGTCAAATCCATCTCTGCCAATGGATATGATAGGAAAGACTATGTTTGAGGGGTCTGGATCTCTCAGACTTTAAACTACTTGTGATGAGCTGAATCAACACGATTTCGAAGTTTCTTGGGACAACGTTTTATGTTCAATCTACTTAAATTTATGTAAACAATGACGTTAACTTAATCAATTTATGTTGTGACAACATGAAGGGATTGTGAGGAACCCAGCTTTTTTTTACAGTTGTCAAAAACGGATCAGTGACATGCTTGATTAACAATACTGCAGATATTAGTGTTATCATTTGAATTATTGTGTGTGTGTTTGTTTGTTTATGTGGTTTAATAGGACACTTTGTCGTATAAACTCAAATTGTATGCACAAAAATGACTATTGCTGAACTACTTATTCAAAATGAGTTGAAACAACACAATTATTGAGGTTTTCTTTTGGGGCAACTTGTTGTTTTATGTTCAATCCACTTTAATTTTGTAAAAACAAGTTAGTTAATGGATTTATGTTGGGACCGCATGAAGGAATTGTGTGGAAGCCAGCATTTTGTACAGTGAAGGTCAAAAACGAATCAATGACTGAGGCTTGATTAACAATACTGTGGATATTAGTGTTTGCATTACAGGCGCTAGGACACATTTCTCAATACTTGGGTCACTTTTGCAAAACTCTTCACACAGTGAGCACAACAGAAGTCTCTGTGGGCTAAACTGAGGATCAATTCTCATTGTTTTGGCACAAAATGCATCCAATGACTTCATCTCTCAAATTTCATCAATTCTTTTCTCACTCAGACACAACAACTGCCATCTTACGTACAGGACATTCTGCACGTGCTTACATGCTGTCTCAAAACAATAACATCAGGCAAAACTGAATAAGACAGCAAAATTCAACAGCAATATTTTACTGAAACATATTTCACATCTAAAAATGCAGTTAAACCAGCCAGATCAGCATTACTATTGTATCTGTATCAGTGGATGGTGTCTATACAAAGTCTTGTACTTTGGAATTACTTAGTGCAAAACAAATAAACAACATAAAATATTGAGGAATTCTGCATCATGTCTGATTCATCCCAGTATTATATATTGCAGTTATAAACAATCTTGCGATTATAAACAGAGATGTGTCCTTGTTTTACATGAGAAAACACTGTAATGCTGCATGTTGTTCGTGTTTTTTAGCTTATTGTTTTGGGGGTGACAAAGTGTGTTTGTGGGCTGTCCACCTTTTCTAGTGTTCTGGAACAATGAGTTTATCTGAGACCTGAATAAAGGGTTTTGGTAGTGTTTTGAATGTGAAATCACCTGCTTTGCCAAGCTGAAAGTCGGTTAGGAGAATCGAAAAGTTTTGCAAAAGTGACCTAAGCATTGAGAAATGTGTCCTAGCGTCTGTAAAAACCTGTAATAGATTTATGTCGTGACAATATGAAGGGATTGTGAGGAACCCACCACTTTTACAGTGAATGTCAGAAACGGATTAGTGACACACTTCATTAACATTACTGTGGATATTAGTGTTATCATTTGCATTGTTGTGTGTGTGTGTGTGTGTGTGTGTGTGTGTGTGTGTGTGTGTGTGTGTGTGTGTGTGTTTATGTGGTTTAAGAGGACAATTTGTTGTATTCACTCAAAAAATGACTGCTTTTTCAACCTACATATTAAACATGAGCTGAAATAACACAATTCTTAAGGGTTTTTTTTGTGGACAACTTAATTATGTTATGTTCAATCTACTTAAATTTGTAAAAACAACTTAGTTAATGTTAGTTAGACAACATAAAGGAATTGTGTTGAATCCAGCATTTGTTTTACACTGTAAGTTTTTTCATTTGCTGTTAGTTCAAACTACTTGTTTAAAATGAGCTGAAACAACACAATTCTTCAGTTTTTTGGGGGGCAACTAAATAGTGTTATGTTCAATCCACTTAAATTTGTAAAAACTAATAAGTTAACTTAATTCCTTCATGTATTCCCGACACAAATCAAATAGTGAGGAACCCAGCATTTTTTACAGTGTGCGGTGAATGTCAAAAGCGAATCAATAACTGATGCTTGATTAACAATACTGTGGATATTAGTGTTATTATTTGCAGTCTTGTATTGTGTGTGTGTGTGTGTGTGTGTGTGTGTGCTTGTCTATGTGGTTTAAGAGGACAATTTGTTGTATTCACTCAAAAAATAACTGCTTTTATCAAACTGCTTATTTTAAATGAGCTGAATCAACACAATTCTTAAGTTTTGTTGGGACAACTTAATTGTTTTATGTTCAAACCACTTAAATTTGTAAAAACAATCGTTGACCATCGATTTGTGTTGGGACAACCTGAAGGAATTGTGTGAAACCCAACATTTTTATGGTCAATGTCAAAAATGTATCAATGACTGATGTTTGATTACCAATAATGTGGATATTACTGTTAGTGTTTGCATTATTGTGTGTGTATGTGTGTGTGTGTGTGTGTGTGTGTGTGTGTGTGTGTGTGTGTGTGTATGTGTGTGTTTATGTGGTTTAAGAGGACAATTTGTTGTATTAACTCAAAAAATTACTGCTTTTTCAACCTACATATTAAACATGAGCTGAAATAACACAATTCTTAAGGGTTTTTTTGTGGACAACTTAATTATTTATATTCAATCCACTTAAATTTGTAAAAACAACTTAGATAATGTTAGTTAGACAACATAAAGGAATTGTGTTGAATCCAGCATTTGTTTTACACTGAAAGTTTTTTCATTTGCTGTTTGTTCAAACTACTTGTTTAAAATGAGCTGAAACAACACAATTCTTGAGATTTTTGGGGGACAACTGAATTGTGTTATGTTCAATCCACTTAAATTTGTAAAAACTAATAAGTTAACTTAATTCCTTCATGTATTCCCAACACAAATCAAATAGTGTGGAACCCAGCATTTTTTACAGTGTGCGGTGAATGTCAAAAGCGAATCAATAACTGATGCTTGATTAACAATACTGTGGATATTAGTGTTATTATTTGCATTATTGTGTGTGTGTGTGTGCTTGTCTATGTGGTTTAAGAGGACAATTTATTGTATTCACTCAAAAAATAACTGCTTTTATCAAACTGCTTATTTAAAATGAGCTGAATCAACACAATTCTTAAGTTTTGTTGGGACAACTTAATTGTTTTATGTTCAAACCACTTAAATTTGTAAAAACAATCGTTGACCATCGATTTGTGTTGGGACAACCTGAAGGAATTGTGTGAAACCCAACATTTTTATGGTCAATGTCAAAAATGTATCAATGACTAATGTTTGATTACCAATAATGCGGATATTACTGTTAGTGTTTGCATTATTGTGTGTGTGTGTGTGTGTGTGTGTGTGCTTGTTTATGTGGTTTAAGACGACACACTTTGTTGTATACACTCAAAAACATTACTTTAGCACCTTTTCAACTATTTCAAATTTAAAATGAGCTGAAACAACACTTTTTTTGGCACAACTTAATTGTTTTATGTTCAAACCACTTAAATTTATAAAAAAAAGTTTAGTTAATCGATTTACGTTGGGACTACATGAAGGATTTGTGTGGGACCCTGCATTTTATACTGTCAATGTCAAAACGAATCAATGACTGATGTTTGACTGACGATATGTGAATGCCATTGTAGATCTTAGTGTTATCGTTTGCATTATTGTGTGTCTGTGTGTGTGTGTGTGTGTGTGTGTGTGTGTGTGTGTGTTTGTTTATGTGGTTTAGGAGGACACTTTGTTGTATAACACTGTAACAAAATGTAGGGTTCCACTCAAATCAATTTGTGTTGGGACAACATGAAGGAATTAAGTTAGATTTTACAGATTTAAGTGAACTTAAAGCAATTAAGTTGTCTCAAAAGAAAAAAACTCAAGAATTGTGTTGATTCAGCTCATTTTAAATAAGTTTTTTTGAACAAACACCAAATGTCTTTTTTATGAAAGACATGATTATGAACTAGTTGTACGCTATTAAAGAGATTCACCTTAAAATGGAGATCGACTCATTATTTACTCTTCCTCAAGTGGATTTTATTGAGGAATAATAAAACAAGCACGACTTTGGATTTTAATAATGCATTAGTAAATGTTGAACTATGATTAATAAATGCTGGACAAGATTATTGATACTTAGTTAGTGATATTAGTAACTAATTAACATGTTTAGTTACTCTTTAAAAAATGTTAACAAAGTGACTGAAGATTGTAATGTATTACTTTAAAAGCAACTTCACCCAGCACTGGGTCACATGTGAATGGAAACAATGCACTGCTTGTTCTAGTAAATCTTGAAAGTCTTTGGTGGCCAAATGTGGAGTCAGGAGAGCGTAAACTGAGACCAGCGCAGATGGAGATAAATCCACCTGCCTTAATGCTCAGAGGACGCCTGTATTATTATGTGTTTTAACTCTTAAAGAGCTCAATAATCAGGAAAACAAGCTCTAGTGTCTGTAATGCAGCTATTTAAAGAGATAGTTCATCCAAAAAGGAAACTTTACTCTCCCTACACTGTTAAAATATCTGTAAATGAGCCATTTTCTGTATTTTGTGATTAATTCTTTTATTTTTCCCTCTTTATTTATGCATAATTATAATAATATTTATGCTTAATTGCATTATGGGAGCATTGATCTTTCTTTAAACAGTGTGCAGTGATATATTGTCTGGGTTGGTGTTGTATATTATGCTACAAACACCTTGTAATAAACTGCAGTACATTTCCTGTCTATATTTCTGACCCATTTCTCTATATATTATGTCTGATACACAGTGGTATAAAGTAACTAATTACAAATACTGAAATTACTGTAATTGAGTAGTTTTTCTCAGGAATTGTAATTTACTGAGTAGTTTTATAAATGTGTACTTTTACTCTCCCTTGAGTACATTTTTACTGCAGTATCAGTACTTTTACTCCACTACTTTACTTCATCCTGCAGTCACTACTTTATTTTGTCTTGTCTATGGGGATTAGAAAAATCAGTCCTGCGAGTCCAATCAAATCACATATAGAAGGTAAATCGCATCATAATGAACTACCTCAAGACATGTGCGCTTTATAAATGCAGCAAACTGTTTGGAAGCATTAAAAGTGTCCAAGAAGATGTCCAAAGTCTATACACGCATTGACCCAGAGACTGTTTAGATGCAGGTCACTGATGACAAGATGTATGTACTGTATGATGACCCAAATGGCGCAGAATGTCAACATGACGTCTGATTGATGTTGAACCCTAATGTCATGGGGACGTAGCAATTTCTTTGGAAATGAAAATTGGGTTGACGTTGGGTTGAAAATTGGGTACCTAAAAATGTGAAAAAAATTTAGGTATTAATATGTACCCTTGAGGTACTAATATGGACCTTTAAGGTACAAATTTGTACCTTTTGAAAAGGTACCACCCCAGCGACAGCTCGCGTACCTTTACTTCTGAGAGTGTACAGTATTAATTTCAGTACTTTTACCATAAACCCACATCTCAACCATTTGGTAGAGGTTGATATTTTAAAAATTATGGGATGTGTTGAAAAAAAATGCATTGATTGTGTTAACTAGGAGTTAAGAAATGCAATCCAAACATTTTTCCATTGCTTTTTTCTTGGTGTGGCAGTTAAAGGGTTAACAGATATTTTTGCTGCTGGTATAGTTCTAGTTCAATTAAAACTGCTTCAATTCAGTTTAGTCTAAACGTCACTGTTGAAGCTCAGTTTGTTCAGATCAGAGTAATGCAAATGACACTGAAGCGCACCTCCAGCAAAACTGGCCGAGTGTGCTGCTCTCTAGTGTCCGCTAAAGGGTATGAGATCTAACTGTAGGCTACATTGTAGAAAATGCTGGGTTTTACACAACTGATTTGTGTTTGGACAACATGATTTAATTCAATCATTCATTCATTCATTTTCTTTTCGGCTCAGTCTATTTATTAATCTAGGGTCTCCACAGCAGAATGAACCGCCAACTTATCCAGCATATGTTTTACGCAGCGGATGCCCATCACTGGGAAACATCCATACACACTCATTCATAAACATACACTAAGGACAATTTAGCTTACCAAATTCCATGAATTAATTAAGTTAACTTATTAGTTTTGACAAATTTAAGTGGATTGAACATGAAGCCATTAAGCTGTTGCAAAAAAAACAACTCAAGCATTGTGTTGATTCAGCTCGTTTTAAAGAAGTAGTTTGAACAAGCAGCAAACACCATTTTTTGAGTGTAAATAGTTCTTACTTATTCATTTTTAAAATCTCAAATAGATCTATGAAACTGCAGTTAAATCACCTTTCAGCATCAATAATGAATTCACAGTCACTGTACTGCTACATTAGTTATTGAGCCATTTTCTTCTCCTTGTCAGGGCCTAACTCCGAACTGTTGGAGTTTCCAGACAATAGCCGCGTTTCCACTATCGCGCCTAAAGCGAGCGAGCCAGGGCGAGCCAAGGCCAGTCGCGTTTCCACTATCACTTCCGGGGCATAATCGGGCCAAAGCGGGGCTTCCTTGGGGCCAGCGTCCGGCCTTTTTCGGCCCGCCGAATACCTTGGGCCAAGGAGGGCCAACTGGGACTTTGGGGCGGGGTTACGTACAAAGGCGGAGTTTTCCTGTCAGGTAAAGAGGAGACAAGATGCTTTCTTCCCTTACATTTGTTTTGCTATCGCGCTCGATCAACTCACTAAGAAAAATCTGTGTTGGAAGTAAATGCCGCCGAACTCGAATGTTCTTATCCAGGGATCGCTGTCTGGCCTTACACCAACAGACCACAAACAGTAAAAAAGCAATCGCGTCGGTGTTCTCCATCTTCCAGCTCTCGTAGTGATGCCAGGCTGTGTTTGTGGTTATAATTTGAGTTTTTTGTTCCCGCTGAAGTGGGCGGGTTTTGTGACGGGTTGTGTGACGTTTGATTCGGGGGACGTTCTGGGGGCGGTGTTTGCGTGACACGCTGCGAGCAACTAGCCCGACAGTGGAAACGCGACATGATTTCGGCCTCATTTCTCAACCTCCCAGGCTATTGTCCCGGCCTGGCCAGATTAAAGCCCTGGCTCGCACTGGCCCGATAGTGGAAATGCGGCTATTGGAACAGTTCAGGGAGGATGCGGCACATTCCGTGAGTAGGATCTCTTGTAACTAGTGTAACTTTCAGAATGTTAATTTGAGAGAAACTTACAGTACATCTGATGTTCTAACTTTCAGAATCGACAGTTTGGTTATACTCAAGCAGCAACATCCCACTCTCCCTGGTGAAGCCAATACGGAAGTTACTGAAACTGCAATTTATCGACTCGTCTTTGGGGGCTGGCTCCAGGAAGGCCAGAAGTTCACTGACTGCAATGCTAAATTGGCCAATTTTACAGCCGATAAAAACATGTTTACCGCCTGGTACAAAAGAAGATTTGGGTGCATATAGCTAATATTACCCTTCATGACAACTGTGAGGGGGTGAATATTTTTATAACCCATCTGTTTCGCTTTTATTAAGTTATATTAAGTCTGCATAATTAAGGGCGGGGCCACTTGAGTACAAGCTAGGTCTTGCTGGTCACCGTTATGTCGTTCCGGCTGATTAGCTGCTGAACTGAACATATTCATCGTATTTTTGTGTTGTTTTATGTGGCTTTCACAGTCAATTGCCTTGTGGGATTATTT
The DNA here is from genome assembly GCF_903798145.1 of Danio aesculapii. Taxonomy (NCBI): domain Eukaryota; kingdom Metazoa; phylum Chordata; class Actinopteri; order Cypriniformes; family Danionidae; genus Danio; species Danio aesculapii. The sequence goes on from NC_079449.1 coordinate 45,012,956, forward strand.
CCTACAATTATCAGATGATATGGATGCTGTGTGCACTTAATTCTGCTCACAAACCGTTCACGTGGCCTCCATTTCCCAGGTGAGTGAAATTATATACTTATATACCATCTCTATCAACGTATTTGTTTTACTTAAGATCATTTATCATTTATAATTTTCTTTAGAGCTTTAATGCCCTCCAGAATCTGACAGATTGATTAGCTGTAGGCTCTAGAACAGCTGAAATAATCTGCCAATGTGGCAAGCAATATAATCTTCCGTCAAAATGAAAAATAAATGTTTTAATTACCCCATTTGCAGATTATTTAGCTTATTTTAATGAAAAACTCACTTTATTTCGGCGTATTATTTCTGAAAACGAAACAATATATTTTACTTGTCTAGAAACTGCTTCTGTACACTTTTGTGTAGGTCACAATTCATGCTATTAACAAACCATTAACTAACACTGCTAGCTTAATTAACTACTAACTAGCTGCTTATTATTACTTGGGTTCAGGTTTGGGTATTGGGTAGGACTGGTGATCTAGAATAAGAGTGTAAGAATGGGTTAATTACCACAGCGGTTCGAACTGCAGTTCTGCCGAATGACTAAAAAATTATCAGTATTGATGGTAAAAAACTGTACATTCTAGTCAAACCATCCTTCTGCAATCTTATACCAAAAACTGAAATAAGGGCAGTATTAATAGCTATAAATGTGGGAGAGCGTTGATATTATGTGATTGTGTTGTACTGCAATATGGAGCAAATAAATGTTAATGTTAAATCAAAAGTAATTCACAAATACTTGAAAATGAGATTTAATGACAATAATTCTCTATAGTTACAACTGAATTAGTTACAAATAACTGTATAAAATGATCAAATATGGAATGATAAAACATATGATATAAATCGTACCCAGCTTAAATATAAAATTAAAGTTACCAGAGGTAGAAGAGACACAGGGGGAGGGAGAGAGAGACAAAGAGAGCAGGCCCAGAAGTTAGCCTGATTGCAGTAGAGTCAGAGAAGATTCAGAGGAGGAGAGGAGCAGAGGAGGAAAGCAGACCAGGAAAAGACAGGCCAGGAAAAGAAATGAGACAGAGCAGCATTTTACCACCTATTTTGTATCTTTCTTGACCATGTGACCATGTGACCAAATGCTGAGACATTCAAACTGACCAATCAACATGTGACCACATTGTAAAACCCCCAAAGTCCACACACCAGGGCCTTATCTAATCAGTATCTGCCTTTGGAGTCAGCATGGACCTTCTTGAGTCAAAAAGACATGATTTGACATATAAACAAAAGCATGTGATAATTTAGCCTCTTACAAGAGCATACTTTATAACTACTAATGAAGAGTCAATATCCTTAATAATAGGCAGGCAATAAGCCAGTGGTGAATAGCATTAGTTCTGACTTAAGTCAATGCTTCTTGATTTAAGAATGTGTCGATATTTAGACTAGAAACAAGACAAATACTGCAAGCAATTTTTAAGTGTGCATTTTTTCTGCAGCCTCACTGAGGGTTTAAAGAAAAACTCACTTCATTTCGACTCATTCCTGAAGACAAAACAAAATATTTTACTTGTCTAGAAAATGCTTCGGTAACATTTTAGTTAAGGTCACAATTCACAGCATTAACATCCCATTAACTAACACTACTAGCTTAATGAACATCTAATTAGCTGTTTATTAATAGTAAGGTCTTAGTTAGGTTTGGGTATTGAGTAGTAGGACTAGTGATGCAGAATAAGATCATACTTTATATGTGCTAACAAACAGTTAATATCTTAATAATATCAGGTTATAAGCCAGTAGTTAATAGCATGAACTTTGACCTAAACCAAAGTGTTAACAACGCTTCTTGATTTTAGCATTAGCAGATATTTAGACTCGAAACAACACAAATACTCCAAGTAACACAAGCTATTTTTTGCAGTGCACATTTTTTTCTGGAGCATCATTGAGGGTTTAAAGAAAAACAAACTTAGTTTTGACTCATTATGCATGAAAACAAAATTTTTACTTGTCTACAAAGTGCTTCAGTACACTTTAGTTTAGATCACAATTCACAGTATTAATAACCCACAGTATTAACTAACACCATTAATGAACTACTAATTAGCTGTTTATCAATAGTAAGGTATTAGTTGGGTTTAGGTTTGGGTATTGGGTAGGACTAGTGATCCAGAATAAGATCATACTTTATAACTACTAATGAAGAGTGAATATCTTAACAATAGGCAGGTAGTAAACCAGTAGTAAATACTGTAGCGGGAATTGTGACCTAAACTACCAATGCTTCTTGATTTTGGAATTTGCAGATATTTGGACTAGAAACAAGACAAATACTCCAAGTATTTTTGCAGTGTGCATCTTATTCTAAAGCATCATTGAGCGTTTAAAGAAAAACTCACTTCATTTTGACTCATTATTCCTGAAAACGAAACAATATTTTTTACTCGTGCTCAGGTAAAACTTTAGTTTAGATCACAACTCACGATATTAGCAAATTATTAACTAACACTACTAGCTTAGTGAACTACTAAATAGCTGTGTATTAATAGTTAGTAAGGTATTAGTTGGGTTTAGGTTTGGGTATTGGGTAGGACCAGGGGCGATTTTAAGATGTACATTTTAGGGGGGCTCAGCTCATAATAAGGTAAAAAAATAAGTATGTATATATATATATATATATATATATATATATATATATATATATATATATATATATATATATATATATATAAAGCCTACTATTACATTTATAAGTAGTAATTTATTAGTAATACACTTTAAAAAGATTTTAATATGGGTTGTATACTAGCATTCCACTGTATTGCATAGATAGGCATAACCATTTGAGTTCTGAGTAAAGCCCCGGTCAGATCACACGATTTTTATTGTCGTTTACGAAAGTCACTATGTCAGATCATGCAATTTTTTTTCTTGATAAACTCTTGTGTCACGACGCTCATTTGTCATTTACGAATCCCTGCAACACCCTATAGGTCAAGAAAATCGTGCCTAAATCGTGTGATCTGACCAGGGCTTAAGCCAAATAGGCTCAACCCACCTGTTTACTGTAGTAAAAACCACTTTCTATATTCAAGTGCATTTTTTGTTTTCTTGTATTAAAAAATTAAAACTACCACTTTTCTAATTAAATGACACACATATAAATATATATTTTTAAACTTACAGGCTAATTCACATATTTCACTATCTGAATGATCATAATAAATAAGAAGTATTTTTTAATACTAGACAACACTTGATGTTTCTATCTGTCAGTGACTCAGTGACAGTTAAAACGAATATATATGTGAACGCTGAGAAAACCCGACTGCTCCCCCGTGACATTGGGATACAGGTGATACAATGTTATCTATATCAAAGAACTGCAAATAAGCACATATTATAACAATTTATCAATAAACACACACACCTCGTTCTCTCGCTGTCCAGCTGTGGTTTGCAGATCAAATGGAAAACAAAAGACGGGGAAGAGCCGAATTCTGCCGTCGTTTTCATATCAAATAGGGTATATGTCGAGCTAGTGTTGTTCCCATACTGATAGACTTCCGGTGACCTGTTATTGTGAGTTTTTTTCCATTTTATACGGTTCCTTTTACAGCATCGATGTTGTAATGTAATTAAAATACATTCAGTTAAATAAACTTTGGCATTTATTTAATTTCTCAAGCGAAAAATGAGACAAAAAGCCGTTTAGTCGCATACGCCTGTCAGAATCGGCAGGCTAGCGCAGAGGCTCCATTGAATATACTGGGGTAAAATAAATGCTCATATTATAAAGACATGGCGGGGGAAATGTAATTTAATGCAGTGCTTCGTGTACAATCTGAGACCCACTTTATATCAGATATCACTCAGCCAGTGGAGATCGCTGATCTTTAAAGAAAACAGACCTTAATATTATATATAGGGGAGGGGGCGACGCAGTGGCACAGTAGGTAGTAGGTAGTCCGATTTTTGCATTGGCATACAATTGACCGTAAGCGCTTAACCCAGGTTACTGGCAAATTCAAAGTCCTATTAGCATGCTTCGGCATATACCCTATTTAAAGGGCAATGGGGCGATAATTTAGTGTACAGTTTTTGAGCTAATCGCAAAAGTTTTAGGGGGGCTGTGTAGAAATATAGGGCGGCTACAGCCCCCCTAAAATAGGCCTAGCAACGCCCCTGGGTAAGACTAGTGATGCAGAATAAGATCAACTAATAAACAGTTAATATCTTAATAATATCAGGTTATAAGCCAGTACTTAATGGCATGATTTGTGACCTAAACTAAAGTGTTACCAACGCTTCTTGATTTTAGAATTAGCAGATATTAAGACTAGAAAAAAAACTGCAAGTAACACAAGCTACTTTATTATTATTATTATATTTTGCAGTTAAATTTTTTTTTCTTTTTCTGGAGCATCACTGAGCGTTTAAAGAAAAACTCACTTCATTTCGACTCATTCCTGAAAACAAAATATTTTACTTGTCTAGAAAATGCTTCGCTAACTCTTTAGCTCAGGTCACAATTCACAGTATTATCAACCCATTAAGTAACAGTACTAGCTTAGTGAACTACTAAATAGCTGTTTATTAATAGTTTGTAAGGTCTTAGTAGGGTTTAGGTTTGGGTATTGGCTAGGACTAGTGATGCAGAATAAGATCATACTTTATAAGTGCTAATAAACAGTGAATATTTTAACAATAGGCATGTAGTAAACCAGTAGTGAATAGCATGAATTGTGAACTACAGTATTTCTTGATAGTCAATGGTTCTTGATTTAAGAATTTGCAGATATTTAGACTAGAATTGAGAACAAAACTCAAAGAAAAGCTTTTTTCCCCTACAGTGTAAGACTGAACAGCAGTGTCTGAACACAGACTCCTCCTCCTCTTCACCTGATCTGGGATATAAAGGACACTTGTTTTCTCACAGATCCACTCCATTTGCTCTGAAGCTTGGGTTAAATTGCAGGTGCTCAAATTTCCCCATTTACAGCTCTGGAATTTCTCAGCAAGCCATGTCTTTCGGATTGGAGCTCGTGGGGATCATTCTATGTGTTTTAGGCTGGCTTTTGGCTATCGTTGCCTGTGCTATCCCAATGTGGAGGGTCACCGCCTTCATCGGCTCCAACATAGTGACTGCGCAGATCATCTGGGACGGTTTATGGATGTCCTGCGTGGTTCAGAGCACCGGGCAGATGCAGTGTAAAGTCTACGACTCCATGTTGGCTCTGTCCCAGGACCTCCAGGCGGCTCGAGCGCTGACCGTCATATCCATCCTTCTGACCGTCCTGGCCGTATTAGTGTCCATCGGAGGCGCCAAATGCACAAATTGCATCGAGGAAGAGTCATCCAAAGCAAAAGTCATGATCTTCGGAGGGGTGCTCTTCATTTTGGCTGGTCTCATGCAGCTGATTCCTGTGTCCTGGTCGGCTAATAGTATCATCAGGGACTTTTATAACCCTTTGCTGCCTGATGCTCAGAGGCGAGAGATGGGCGCTGGGTTATACATTGGATGGGCCGCGGCGGCACTTTTAATAATGGGGGGATCATTGCTTTGTTGCTCCTGCCCTCCTCAGGAGAAGAAATACAACCCGTCTAGAATGCCATATCCCGCATCTCGCTCTACAGGTGGGGTAGGGTACGACCGAAGAGACTACGTGTGAAATAATCGATGAAAAACTCTGAATACAGTGCTGCAGTTCTCAACTTATGGGCGTCATTTTTTGTGGGAGATATGAAAATATGCCATGCATTCAACATGTGTGTGATGGTCTAAGAGTTTTGATGTTTCCTCATGTGAGTACAGTCTTAAAAGTGACGTTGTTGAGTAAAAATTGGTACTAAATTGAAATGAAATGCATGTTTTGGTAACACTTAAGAATACGGCTGTAGTTAATGTTAACAATGTCTGTTAATGAACAGTTTCCCGACTCACAAGTGTTTCTTGTTTATTTACGGTTGTGAATTGCATTATGGGATGTTGATCTCTGCTCTGTTGACTTTTTTGATGTTGAGAATTCAACTCTAGTTTAACGAAGTGACTTTTATTGACATTTATTACAAGGTTTTTGCATAATATACAACACCAAACCAGACAATAGATCACTTTAAACTATTAAAAATGTTAATAAATGTCTCAATTTTAAACTTTTCAAGGTTAAAAGTTGTTGGAAAAAGAGATTAAAGTCCCATAATGCAAATCAAAAGCATTAATAAATGGGGAAAAATAAAAATATGAATCACAAAATATGGAAAACCGCTAATTTACAGATATTTTTTACAGTTTAGTTGATGTATTTACTAACATGAAAAGAACCACGTGTTTATTAAGTATTTATTGTTGATGTTATTGATAAATAAATGTCTTTTTAGCTCATGCTAACTCACAGTTTATGTTAGCAAGAACGAAATTGGATTTTAATGATCATTCTTGAGTAAAAAGTAATATGTTACCATTAAAAAAAGATGTTTAAATTGCAAAAATAACATCCTATCACACTTTTTATCTTGAAAAGTAACTAAAATAAGGAGAAAATATGCCGTGTACTTTCCATCGTCTTGTTTAATTATCTTGTTTGATGTTTCCTCATGTGAGTTCAGTCCTAAATTGGATGTTATTAAGTATAAACTGGGACTGAATCGAAATAAAATAAGTGTTTTGGTAACACTTTAGTATATGGCTGCATTAATGTTAACAATGTCCATATTTTGTGACTCACAAGTGTTTCTTGTTTATTTACGGTTGTGAATTGCATTATGAGATGTTGATCTCTGCTCTGTTGACTTTTTTTGATGTTGAGAATTCAACTCTAGTTTAACAAAGTGACTTTTATTGACATTTATTACAAGGTTTTTGTAGCATATTATACAACACCAAACCAGACAATAGATCACTCTCTCATAGATCACCAAACCAGACAATAGATCACTCTCTCATAGATCACCAAACCAGACAATAGATCACTCTAAACTATTAAAAATGTTAATAAAAGTCCCTTTTTTAAACTTTTCAAGGTTAAAAGTTGTTGGAAAAAGAGATTAAAGTCCCATAATGCAAATCAAAAGCATTAATAAATGGGGAAAAATAAAAATATGAATCACAAAATATGGAAAACCGCTAATTTACAGATATTTTTTACAGTTTAGTTGATGTATTTACTAACATGAAATGAACCACGTGTTTATTAAGTATTTATTGTTGACGTTATTGATAAATAAATGTCTTTTTAGCTCTTGCTAACTCACGGTGTATGTTAGCAATTATGATTGTGGATTTTAATAATCAGTGTTGGGTACAAAGTAATATGTTACCATTAAAAACGATGTTTAAATTGCAAAAATAACATCCTATCACACTTCTCATCTTGAAAAGTAACTAAAATAAGCAGAAAATATGCCGTGTATTCTCCATCGTCTTGTTTATTAAGCAGTTTCATGTTCCTGATGTAAGTTCAGTCCTAAATGTGACCTTATTGACAATAAACTAGTATTGAATTTAACTGAAATGCATGTTTTGATCACACTTTACAATAATGTTGCATTAGTTAATGCAGTGTTTCCCAACCCTGTTCCTGGAGGCACACCAACAATACATATTTTGGATGTCTCCCTTTTCTGACCTATTAACTTCAGGTGTTGGAGTCTCTTCTGATGAGTTGATTCAGGTGTGTTTGATTAGGGAGAGGTTGAAAATGTGTACTGTTGGTGTGCCTTCAGGAACAGGGTTGGGAAATACTGAGTTAATGTATTTACTAACATCAACAAACAAGGAACAGTACATTTATTACAGTATTTATTCATCTTTGTTGACGTTAATGAAAAATAAAGTTATTATTAGTTCTTGCTAACTCACAGTTTATGTTAGCAAGAACGAATTTGGATTTTAAGCCTAAAGTTAATCTTTTTAAAAATAAAAAAAATGCACAAACAACGAATCAGACACGTTCACATTATCCTAAAAAGTAACCAACATATTTTAAAAGTAACATTAGATTGTTATGCTACTGTTTTCCCAACACTGTTATTAATAGTAAATGTTGAGCTATGATTAATAAATGATGTACAAAACTGATTAACAGAAAAATGAAACCTTATTGTGAAGTGTGACCCATTTTTAGTTATATATGTTGTTTATTTGTTGTAGTTTTATTTTAATTTACATCTAGACATTTTACATCTATTTGTTCTCATTCCTTTTATCTATCTTTCGTTCTTTTTTAAGGATTAGTTGCACTAAGATTTTATATCTGATTCACATTTTATTATGGCAAAGACAAGTTGATTGTGTGTTCACTGTGGTAATTTAAACTTGTCATTACCCTTTTTTAAACATAAATATTAGGCACAGGAGCTTTTTTATGTAATGTATTTTTTTAATTTAAATTACTATATTTATACAGTATTTTGCTGTAGAAATTACATTTTGATTACCACATTGTTTGCTAATTAAAGAAAAACAGCCTGTGTTCATCAAAACCCTCCGACTTTGTATTTGTATTCTTTGTATTGTATCATTTTAAATGACTGACTAAAAAGCAACACTATAAAGTGAGCTTCTGTGGCCCGGATTTGTGAGAGACGGTTTAGAAATTGGTGGGAGACTTAACGATTAATTGTAAAATGTCAACACAGGCTCATTCTGAGAATGTACCCCTATATACATTTCTGGAGAGCGTCAAATACATCCCAGGAGCTACGTTTTTTAGCAGTTTTTGTTTTCGCGAATCCACCAGAGGCTGTTGTGTATGCTTTTTAAGATCTTAAATTTCTCTCACAAGTGCCATTCGCGCCTGCTGTTCTCACATAAATCCACCAGAGGCCGCTGTCAACTGACTGACTGACTGACTGACCAATCCCCCCACCGACCCACTTCCCTAAACCCAACCGACAGTGTTTTAAAAAGCAATCCAGAAAAAGAAAAACATTCTCACCCTGTTATTAACTTGTTTATTTTATTTATTGGCTTTTGTTTTACCTGCTTTCTAGAACTCCTCTCCGCATCTCAAATCCTCCGACATAGCCATTGGACAAACTAGTAACAGCAGAAAAGCCGTCCATATGGAGGCAAGTGGTCAGCCAACACAGTCTCACGGCAATTCGTAACTTTTTGATGTAGTGGCTAATTCGTACGAATTCGTACGATCTAATTCATACAATTTAGTACGATTTGCTCATCCCCCAATGACGGTTGGGTTTAGGGGTGGGGTTAGGTGCCACGCCTCCTTTATAAAATCGTACAATTTCGTACGACTGAACTCGTACAAATTCGTACGAATTAGCCACTAAACTGACAAAGCGTAAAATACTTACGTTTTCTCGTGAGATCAGGCTGGGTCAGCTGGTAGAGCAAAATGGAACGGCATCATACCGCCCCACAGCGTTTAACAATGAAATGCAACCATACGTATCTCTGGCTACATAGTTCACGACCTCCAGAAACGTATATATGGCTACGTTTTCACAATGAGCCTATGTTGTAAAATGTTGAGGATCTGAAAAATAAATTAAAAAGTTGATTCAGCTTAAAATTTGCTCGCTGCAACTTCCTGCAGAGCTTTTTTTGAGTTGACTCAACTTAAATCGAATCAAAGGCAGTACTGTTCAGCTAGTCTCCTTACAATTTTAAGTTACGTTTTTTTACAGTGTATTGTGCATTGTATTTATACACTAAAATGTTTATGACAAAGTCAAGACAACAAATACTTTTATGATGCTTTAAGTTGTTTTGATAAGTTATTTAGGTTTCAACAACTTCTTTAAAGTTCAACAAAGTTTAACGTAATATGTTTAGTCAGTTTGATTGATGTGAGTTGAGACGACTAAAAAAGTTCAATTGATTCAACTCAAAAATTTAAGGCAGTTTTAGAATTAAGGCAATTAAAGGAATAACATTGACCTTAAAATGGTTTTAAATAATTAAAAACTGCTTTTATTCTAGCCAAAATAAAACAAATAACACTTTCTCCAGAAGAAAAATGTTATAGGAAATGACCCTGAATCTGTTAAACCTCATTTAGGAAATATTTGAAACAGAAAAATAAAAATAAAATAAAAAAAATCACAGGAGGGCGAATAATTTAGACTTTAACTAAGAACTAATATAAACCAATCCTTCAACTCATGATGAATTGTAACTATATAATGTATGCTCTCCTGATAATAGCTTCATTATAGCTCCTTCATAAGAACATTATCATGATTAGCATGTCCACAACCTGAAACTGAAGACGTGGGTCAATGTTACTTCCCGTTTGTAACGAAGCCAAAAATACACCTTGAAATCATCAACAGATCACGTAACAAGAGCAGGTGGCAAATGGTGGCAGGTACGGGACAGGATACCATGTTAAACACTAGTCAGAGGTTACGTTTTTAGCTATAGCATTAGCTTCATTATGGAAAAACACAACAAAATCATATTCAACAAATATAAAAGTACACTTTATTTTAGGTCAAAATTCACGTTATTAGCTAATCATTAACTAGGAATTTTAGCTCAATGATTTATTAATTAGTTGCTTATTAAAAATAAGGTATTAGTTGGGTTTAGGTTTGGGCATTGGGTAGGACCATAGATGTAAAATACGATCAAACTTGATGAGGTCAGAATTCACGTTATTAACAAACCATTAACTAAGACTTTTAGCTCAATAAGCTACTAATTAGCCTTTTATAAATAGTAAGGTATTAGTTGGGTTTAGGTTTGGGCATTGGCTAGGACCAGGGATGTAAAATAAGATACTTTATAAGGTCACAATTCACACTATTAACAAATCATTAACTTAGACTTTTAGCTTAATAAACTACTAATTAGCTGCTTATTAATAGTTAGTAAGGTATTAGTTGGGTTTGGGTATTGGGTAGGATTAGGGATGTAAAATAAGATCATACATTTTAAGTGCTAATAAACAGTTCATATCTTAATAACACGCAGGTGAATTGTGACTCAAACTAAAGTGTTAACTACATTCTTTATGCGAAGCTTGAGGAAGAACCCATTTTTGGCAGCTTTGAAGCAGTGACCAAATGAAATTTTAAACAGGGCCTCGTATGGGTGACGCATGCATCAGCGTATCACTTACCAGGGTATGTCACCTGGTTTCTATAAACACAGGATCAGTATCAGCTCAATTAAAACAAGAATGCAGGCTACATTACCTCCTTTGTAATATCGATAGCATTAATTCTCCAAAATTAAAAATACTAAGATGTCTTACATTAAAATAAATGGAAAATAAAATAAAGTTAACACTTTAGCTTAAGTATCAATTCACACCATTTACTATTGACTTATTACCTGCCTATTATTAAGATATTAACTGTTTATTAGCACTTAAACTGGCTTTTTATACCACAATTTAACTTAGTCCTACCCAATACCCAAACCTAAACCCAACTAATACCTTACTAACTATTAATAAGCAGCTAATTAGTAGTTTATTGAGATATTAGTCTTAGTTGATGGTTTGTTAATAGCTTGAATTGTGATTTAATGTAAAGTGTTATCAAGAGATTAAATAAAATGATGAGTTATAAGTATTGAGTAATAGAGTAGGGCAACTTTAGTTTAAGTAACACAAGTTACTACAGGCTTATTATTAAGATATTAATCTTATATGGTACAGTATACTTATAAAGTATTATATAACCCTAAACCTTATTGTACATGCCTAATCCTACCCAATACCCAAACCTAAACCTTACTAACCATTAATAATTATCTAAACAGCAGGTTATTGAGCTAAAAGTCTTAGCTAATGGTTTGTTAATAGCGGGAATTGATCATTAAAATAGTATTTTGGTCACACTTTAATTTAAGTGGCCTTATTTACTGTGTACATTTTAATGAATCACTTTGATACAATACACTTATTATGCACACATGTACTATATATATATATATATATAATGATCTGTTTGTAATTGCATCTGTATTCAATGTCTGTAATTACATTTATATTTACACTGTTGACCCACTATTAAACCTTTATACCACTGTACGTGTCCTCATTTGCAGCACAAGTGTTGTGCAATACAAAATGACCACAATTATTACTTGTATATTGATGGAAGTACTTAGTAAATGGGGATCGTTATATTAATTGAAATACGCTAATTATTTTTGCGTGTATAATGTGAACTGTGTAGCATGTAGATATCTTTTTGGGGAATTAAGTGTTAAGGTCTGTATGTAACCATGTATTTTTAATTTACTCTCTGGTCTTTCATTTTGCTGCCTTGACTAACAAACTAAAGCCCATGTCGATATTCGAAAAAAAAAAATGTATTAAATTGTTATTATATCAATTCAAATTAGCATTACGAATATATTTAAATGTCATTTACGTTCTGATAGAAACTATTGATATTGGGCACATATGTCTGTCCTGTATCTTTCTCCCCTGGATTTCTTTTTGATTAAATAATTTGCAAATAAAAAAATAACGAAAGCTTCACTGTTTGCCTTTACCGTAATGTTACAGTTATTTACTGCACCCAGTAAAATCCCACATATGTGTTTTTTTCCCCTTAAAACAAGCTAAACAACCTGGTCAAAAAGAAAAACAAGATTGCTTACACCATTGGTGGATTAAATACTACTTTTAAAGAAAGACCAATAGGCTCATTGTGAAAACGTAGTCCTATATGAAGTACATTTCTGGAGATCGTGAATTATGTAGCCAGAGGAACGTATGGCTGCATTTCGTCTTTAAATTGAATGCTACAAGGCGGTATGACCATACCCGTCAACATTGGGATGTGAAAATAAGGAATATGCCCAGACTTTCGCTCCTTTTCAAATCACATGTACTGAATCAATTTGGCTGAATCAAATAAATAGATGCTCAACAGCATCTATTTATCACTATGAAGCGCGTCAGCTGACAGTCACGCACTGCTATATGACTGTTTTGAGGATTGCATATGAAGGACAGAAGGCACAAGGAAAGTGTTTTCATGCCTAAATGAAACAAATGCACAGAACTGATTCACATTTAAGAGCAAAGGGCGGCCCCTGGTGGTTCGGCGGTATGGGTTGCGTACAGGGAGGCTCGGCTCTTTAAGGTTTATTTGCCACCCTTCAGAGAAAGACTGAAAATAAAGGAGAAATACAGGAAAATATATTTACGGGATGATAGCGGGATATAACTGTAAAATACGGGAGAATGTCAATGTCAATGTGATTGTCAATTTTATCTATATTGCACTATTTAATTCAACTAGAGGTTGACCAATGTGCTGCATAGTACAAATCAAAACAGATAAGAAACAAATAAAATTATTGCTAAAACAGACAATTTTCACCTATAAAATGGCAAATCAAAGAGGTAAGTTTTTAACCCAGGAATTACGGGAGGGTTGACGGGTATGGGTATGACGCCGTTTCTTTTCGCGCTACCAGCTGACCACTTACCTCCTTATGGACGGCTTTCCCATTGTTACCACTTCGCTCACCGCATACGTCTGCGGACTTGTAACGTGGAGCGGAGTTGACCACGACGACGAGAATTGAGTCTGGGGAAAAATGGTTCATGAAAGCAGGGAAGACAAAAACAAAAGACAAAAAAAAAATAATAAACAAGTCAATAACAGGGTGAGAATGTGGTAAAATCTAAAAAAAACATGGCGGCCGTGAGGACTTTTCTTTTTCTGGACACTGTCGGTTAGGTTTAGAGAAGTGTGTGGGCGCTGGTCAATCGGTGCTTTTGAAAACACTATCGGTTGGGTTTAGGAAAGGAGGAGGGTGGGTCAGTCGAGCGGTCAGTCAGTCAGTCAGTTGACAGCGGCCTCTGGTGGATTTACGTGAGAACAGCAGGCGCGAATGGCACTTGCGACATAAATTTGAGATCTGAAAAAGCGTACACAGTGGCCTCTGGTGGATTCGGGAAAACAAAAACTGCTAAAAAACGTAGCTCCTGGGAAGTATTTGGCACTCTCTAGAAATGTATATAGGAGTACATAATCAGAATGAGCCTGGGTTGAGAAAAACTCATTTCCGATTTAAGAATTTTTAGATATTTGGACTAGAAACGAGACCTCATCATGCCTACATCAATTACAAACATGATTTGACTACAACTCTTTTTGTAAAGCTGCTAAAACTATTTTTTTCCATACTTATAACTTTAGTTCTCAAATAAAAAGCTCAAAAATCAAACACAGGGGCTTCAGTGTTGGTTTACCATTGTCCTCTGTAACTGATGGTAATCTAGAAGCTCTTCACAGTGATCTCTTTGTCTGAACTCAACTTTTCTCCTGGCGTAACTCAAATCTGTGCCTCTGAAACTGAGCTCACGTGACCGAAACTGGAGAAGGTGAGGAGGAACTGCGGTTTCTGGAGGAAAGATCTGCGCTTTCTCAAAACACTGAAACATTGTGTTTGTGTGAGAGGAGATTTTGGGTCCATATTCAGCTGATTTTGGCAAAATCACAATGTTATGGTTTTTTTTTAATGTTTTAATGTTATTTGCTTGCAGTGTTGGGAAACAGGCACGTAAATAAAAAAAGCAACTTAAATATAAAATCACATATAAAATAAAAGTAATAGCCCTCCTGTCAATTGTTCTTCTTCAAATATTTCCCAAATTATGTTTAACAGAGCAAGGAATTTTTCACAGTATTTCCTGTAATATTTTTTCTTCTTATTTGCTTAATTCCGCTAGAATAAAATGTATTTAAAGCCATTTTAAGGTCAATATTATTAGCCCCCTTAAGCAAAATTTGTTTTGGATTGTCTACAGAACAAACCACTGGTATACAATGACAACTAATTACCCTATAACTTTACCCTAATTTACCTAGTGAAACCTTTAAATGTCACTTTAAAGAATATGGGGTAAAAATATACAGGGGGGTGAATAATTCTGTCTTTAGCTGTAGGTCAAACTAGTGTTGCAGGTTCTAATACATTCACATTATTAGCCAGAGAAATGTCTCCTAGAGTTATAATGTGTTATTGTCACGATCACCATCGATCTAACCACCATAGATCGCTGGACGACAGTCACACGAACTACAATCCTGCCTCATAATGGACTACAGATCCAGTCATGCAACACACACACACCTACCCCAAGCCTCCACTGATTAGACACTCACAGCTGAAGCTGCTCACGGACAGATTCATAGACTATTTAAACAGCACAGACACACACACACACACACTGTGGCTGAGTCTTGTTGAACTGTGAGTGAATATTACAACGCTTTTTTCCTTGCATTGCCGTGTTTTTGACCTTCGCTTTGTTTGTTTACGTTGTCTGCTTCCTGCCTTTTTGACCGTCCGCCTGTTATTTTGACTACGACTCTGGATTGCCCTCATACATCTGTTTGCTCCTGTGTTGACTGTTGCTTGCCTGACCATTCTCTGTATAATAAACCTGCATTTGGATCTGCACTTCCTTGACAGCGTCTCGCTTCACGTTACAGTTATAATACGCCAGTGCAATTCTCAATAAATATTCTGAAGACGGTGCAGTACTAAAAAATGTAATTGTACAAATATGTCACATTGAAAAAAGATTATAAATTGCCAACAAAATGATACAAATACAAAACTTTTTAAAAAAATTGGCATTAATGACAATGTGTGCACACCGTAAGGCAACTCAATGTGGACAATTTACACATCATGCTGCAGTCAGAAGCATTTCCAAGACTAGCAAAAATATAGTTTTGTTCTCAGAAGAGAATATTTCAGAATTAAGAGAGTTTTTACTTAAAACAGGCAAAATAATCTGCCAATGGGGTAAGCAAAACCATTGAATTTCAAAGCATAAACAGTATTTCAGTGTAAGTCTACTGAGACTTAAGCTGTCTTTCCACTGCACACAACAAACAACAAGCGACAGTCCGGAAAATATGCATAGTGTTGTGTTGGATGGATATGGATCTGATTGAAACTGCAGATCTGTTAAAATATAACTTCTGTTTTATATATAAATGTAAAAAAATACACCTAAATTAAAATATTCGATCATTTTCCTTCAGCTTAGACCACGGGTGTCCAAAGTAGGACACACCTTAACCCCAATTAAACACACCTGAACCAGCCAATCAAGCTCTTTCTAGGTATACTAGAAACTTCCAGGGGTGTGTTGAAGAAAGTTGGAGCTAAACTATGCAGGACACCGGCCCTCCAGGACTGACTTTGGACATCCCTGGCTTAGACCCTTATTTACCAGGGGTTGGCACAACGGAATGAACCGCTGTTACATGCCTGGGGGTGTTGCTCTGTTGTTCCCTCCTATTCTATTCCTAACTATTTCAGCATATGTTTTACACAGCGAATGCCCTTTCAGCTGCAACCCAGTACTGGGAAACACCCATACACTCTCACATTCTCACACACTCACTCATACACTACGGCCAGTTTGCTTCATCCAATTCCCCTATAGCGCATGTGTTTGGACTGTGGGGGTAACCGGAGCACCCGGAGGAAACCCACGCCAACACAGGAAGAACATGCAAACTCCACACAGAAATGACAATATATATATATATATAATTTTTTTTTTTTTTTAAGCTGCACGGTGGCTATTGTCAATATATATATGTTGACAATCAAGTTTCAATCAAATGAGCCTTTTTATGCATTTTACTTTGTTGACACGTAATGGAAAGAATGCTGTTCCGGCCACTAGGGGGCGAATTTCCTACCGTCGTGTCTAAATGTTGAGTGCAGTGGAAAGGCAGCAGTACTTTTCTTTTGTATGTGTGTTTGAATGCAGATGAAGTAAATGTTTTTTATATACTATTATTGTGTATATATATATATATATATATATATATATATATATATATATATATATATATATATATATTATATATATCACTTTGAAATCGCATAAAAATCAACAACATCATGACCAGCATGATGTCACCAGCTGTGTTTCCATTCAAAGATGCGGATTAGATTAATACGCAAAACTGGAATATCACATAAAACATTTGCGAAGAAAGCAGTGTTTCCATCCAATGAGAAACAAAAGAGAACAAAATCAGCACTTCCTGATAAAATGGAGCAAATATCAGATAGAGAAATGTGGTTTAGTGAGGTTGGAGAAGAAACTGGTCTTAGTTCTTCTCTTATAAATGAGTCGCATTTCAGAAAACGAAAACAAAAAGCCATGCGGTGACTTCTGGAGGCGTGAGACGCTCTTTGGGAGTGCAGGCAGATGCTCAAGACAGTTCTGGAGGGAATAATAATCATACTGAAGCACTGTGATGACAGACTGATGGGTTTTAGAAAGCCAAATCAACATGTCAGATGTTCTACAATGTGCTGGAAACGCTGCTTTGACCATTAATGCGTCCATCACACACATTTTTATCATCGCTGTTAAAACAAAATCACATGCCATTTTAACGCATATGCAGGAATTTATTCATTACTTGGTCTCCATCTTAGTTTATGCACATATTTTCTTACTGGATAAAAAGTTTTTCATGCAAATTTTTGCGTTTACATAAAGAGTTTTCTCATGAGATATTCCGAAATGCGCATAAAAATAGGTGGAAGGAAACATACTACAACGATTCATTCATCAATTACATTTAGAGTTCGACAACAAGCGTCATTTAAATGAAATTCATCAGGATTCATTACAGTTATCCGTTATTAGAACGGTGTTCGATTGTATTGAATGTTAAGCTGTAATTCCAACGTAAGATGAAAATGTCTATCGTGGCGGAGTCTTTTACGTTAGAGCTGTTCATCAACTCAACAGTGTCTGATAAGGTCTCAGTTTGGCAGGGAACAGCTGGTAAGTAGCAGCAGTTTTATTTGCTGATTTTGAGCCAGTCTCTCCAGGGCGAGTTGTTTTGCACTGAACTGATCTCTGAAAATGTGGATGGCGAAGATGAAGGCCGTCTGGATTTGTGCAGGAAAGAAAGTCGACCGACTGATGTCTTCCGTTGCTGCTGCTCTGTTTGCTGTTGGCTTCTGAGCTGTTGATTGATGATAATTTGCATATCGTCCTGTGGGGATACACATAAATATCATAGATTATCTAAAAAGTATAGCATTTAAAAGAAAAAGTCGGTCATGCTTTAGTTTAATGTATAAGTCACGCTATTAACAAACCATTAAGTTAGACTTTCACCTCCATAAACTACTAATTAGCTGCTTCTTAATAGTAAGGTATTAGTTGGGTTTAGGTTTGGGCACTGGCTAGGACTTGGGAGGTAAAAATAAGATCATACTTTATAAGGTCACGACTCACATTATTAACCAATCAGTAACTAAGACTTTCAGCTCAATGAACTACTAATTAGCTGCTTCTTAATAGTAAGGTATTAGTTGGGTTTAGGTTTGGGCACTGGCTAGGACTAGGGAGGTAAAAATAAGATCATACTTTATAAGGTCACGACTCACATTATTAACCAATCAGTAACTAAGACTTTCAGCTCAATAAACTACTAATTAGCTGCTCATTATTTGAAAGGTATTAATTGGGTTTAGGTTTGGGTATTGGGTAGGACAAGAGATGTAAATAAACATATAAACAGTTCATAAACAGTAAATAAATAAACAGTTGTGCTAATAAACAGTTCATATCTCAATAACAGGCAGGTAATAAGCCAGTAGTAAATGGTGTGAATTGTTACTTAAACTTCTGGCTTAATTTGTGCCGGAACATGACGGATTCGGATCCAGAACCTCTGAAATCTGACAATCTAAACCACCCCCTGCCACTAACTACAGTGTTACTTAAAATAACTTCAGAATGTCGTTGAAAATGATTCAGGTACAGGTAATGACTTTGGTTTTCAGCGAAATATCAAAAATTCTCTTACTTTTGCTAACTACAATACTATGTTAAAGGGATAGTTCACTCAAAAATGAAATGTTTACTCATTATTTACTATTTCTCAAGTGTTTCCAAACCTTTGTGAGTTTCTTTCTTCAGTTAAATACAAAAAAGATATTCTGAAGAAAGCTGAAAACCTGTAACCATTGACCCCCAGTGCAAAAAAAAAAACCATGGAAGTCAATGGTTACAGGTTTCCAACATTCTTCAAAACATCTTCATTTTCTGAGTGAGAAAATGTTGACAGAATTTCATTTTAGGTGAATTATAACTTTAAAATAACAGCATAATATTAAAAGGATTTTAGCTAGAATAGTATTTTACATGACTTTAACAGCCACGATGAAAACAATAATGGATAGTTTAGCTTTTATACTGTTTTATTTTTAACACGCAGATGTTAAAGTTTTATTTGAAGCCAAAGCTTTTTTCTTAAATGTTAGCCTTAGTTAGCATAGTTAGCATTTGGCTTGTTTTCCTTCTTTTTTTATTAACAATGCATAAACAAAAACAGAAAGGCAGTTTCTTTTCGGCTTAGTCCCTTAATAATCTGGGGTCGCAGAATGAGTCAGCGGAATGAACCGCCAACTTATGCAGCATATGTTTTACCAGCGGATGCTCTTTCAGCTGCAACCCATCTGTGGGAAACATCCATACACACTCATTCACACTCATACACTACGGACAATTTAGCCTAGCCAATTCACCTATACCACATGTCTTTGCAGAGGCGCAAAAAGGGGGTATGCAGTATATGCATCGCATAGGGGCGCTTCACATGGGGGGCGCCATTGTGCCAAAACGA
Organism: Danio aesculapii; assembly: GCF_903798145.1. Taxonomy (NCBI): domain Eukaryota; kingdom Metazoa; phylum Chordata; class Actinopteri; order Cypriniformes; family Danionidae; genus Danio; species Danio aesculapii. The sequence continues at coordinate 45,032,594 of NC_079449.1, forward strand.
TTTTCGAAATTATCTTATTGAAATTTTCAAATAACAAAAAGAAATAAATATGTTTTGTTAAAAATGTTTTATTTAGCATTTTATGCGAGTATAATATTGTATTTTATTAAATAAAAAATTATACCATGAGTTGCATACGTTGGCACACACGTTTTAATTCAAAATCATTTAACACAATAACATGCAGTCACACAGCCAAGTTTAAAGTGCTCATGTAGACGTAACTGTTTAGATTTTTTACATTTTTATCAAAATAAACTGTCAAATCATACATACAGTCCAATTTGAACTTGAACCCGCATACCCCTCAGTAAATGTGTAGTTGCGCCCCTGTGTCTTTGGACTCGTGGGGGAAACCTGAGCACCTGGAGGAAACCCACGCGAACGCGGGGAGAACATGCAAACTCCACTACCTACTGCGCCACTGCGTCGCCCAGAAAGACATTAATACTTTTAAAAAATGACACTGACATAACAATCAATTTACATTCACAATCTTTCCATCCTCATTAATAATAATAATACAACATATAAATAAATAAAACAACAAAAATGTACAAATAAAATAACTGATAAAGAAAAATACGTAGCAGGGGAGTTGGAGTTCTCAAAATTTGAAACCAAAATCCTCAAATGATGAATATAAATATCTTGCTTTTTAGATTTTCATCCTTTCTAATGTCTTCAAATGTATCCCAAATTCTCCTTTAAACGCCACTAGTCTTGGGGGAATTTAGAAAAAATGACATTTATGAATATAACATTTATAATAATATCAACAAATGATTTATTATACAAGATATCTTCATATCCTTACGTTTTAAGCCAAACATTAATTTCCCATGAGAAGATAAGTCTTACAGATATTGCATTTGACTTAAATGATGGACAACTGATGAGTCTGACAAGAAAAAAAAGTAATGGAGCTTAAAAATAGCCTGACCAATAAAACAGATGTGAAACAGCATAATAAAATTACATTTTGATAAAAGGAAACTAAAATTTAGAAAGTGAAACTAAAATCTCTGCCAGGAGAAAAACAAAAACACACTGAACATCCCTGATGTTCAACGTCTGGAGAAAAAAAAAACCCTATTAATATTCCAGGAGTAGGTGGGAACGCTGAATAAATAAGACTTAAGTGCCTTAAATCAGCACACTTTTATTATTTAGATTTGTGTGTTTTGTTGTGCTATTAGACAGTGAGAAAATAAAAAAGAAAACTATATTAACTTCTCTGATTTAAAATCTGTGGGCTGCCGAATAGTAAAAAAAACGATGATTTCAACAGATGCCAACAGAATTAAATACAATATACACATCTGGTATCACTTTAATTAAAGTGACATGCTCTTCTATAGTATTTATGCATAATTACATATAACTAACCCTAAACTGAACCCACATTCTAATCCCAAGCATATAGTAAGTACACGTAATTAATTTATTTAAAAGTATGGAAATGTATTTATTTAACTACTCGGTAGTTAAAATAAATACAACACCTTAAAATAAAGTGTAACCGCACATTATTTTATAACATTTTTATATATTCGGTTCAAACTAAAATGCAGCAATGGCATAAAACCTTAAGCAGCTGCACGTTTCTACAGTGAACACCAGAGGGCGATATACAGTTGAAGTCAGAATTATTCAAACTCTTCTGCAATTTTAATACTTCCAGAATGATGTTTAACAGAGCAAGGAATTTTTCACAGTATTTCCTATAATATTTTTTCTTCTTATTTGTTTTATTTTGACCAGTATAAAAGCAATTTGTAAGTTTTAAAAATCATTTCAAAGTCAAAATTATTAGCCCCTTTAAGCAATATTTGTTTTGATAGTCTACAACAAACCACTGTCATACAATGACTTGCCTGATTACCCTAACTTTACCCTAATTATCCTAGTTAAGCCTTTAACCCATTCAGACCTGAATTATTGTAACACGTGGATGACAGACAACGTTAGGATCCAAGTGCAGGTTTATTCAGTAGTCAGGCAAGCAAGGGTCAACACAGGTGCAAACAGATGAATAAAGGCAAATCCAGAATCGTAGTGACTATAACAGGTGAGAGGTTGGAAGGCAGGCAGGGAACATGGACAAACAGACAAACTTGGCAAGTGTCAAAACACGGAGAAACGAGACTAAGGAATGAGACTAAGAATTGTCACTTTACAGGTAAACAAGACTCAGCCAGGAAGTGAGTGTGTGTGCTGCTAAAGTAGTGTGTGTGATTAGTCCAGAAGCAGCATCAGCTGTGGGAGTCCAATCAGTGGAGACTTGGAGCAGGTGTGTGTGGCATGACTGAATTTGTAGTTCATAAGATGTAGTCCATGTGAATGTGTTTACCAGCGACCTCTGGTGGTTAGATCGCTGGTAATCATGACAATTATGTTCCAAATTTCAGAAAAATGCAAAAGTATGTTTTCACAGTTCTTGAGGCTCTCATTAATGAGATCAAATTGTGCATCTTGCAATTCTACAATCGATTTGTAACTTTAATTAGTAAGTTAAATCCCTCTTTTTTACATACAATCTATGAAATATCTGCAAATATGTCAATACATCTGAATAAAACCATGTAAATGTGGCTTACTTCTGTGTTTGGAATGAAGTGCTGCCATGCTGCTTTTTAGTTCAGTGGATTTTTTTTCAAATTACGACATGCAGAGCCTTACTGCCATTTGATTGGATGAAAAATGTCCACTCTCATGGACTGTAGGCTTAAAATTTGGTGAAATGCTCCAGAAGTGAAAAAAAAAACATGGGATGTCATGCTCCTAAACTCTGGAATAGCCTTCCTGATAACGTCCGAGGCTCAGACACACTCTCCCAATTCAAAACTAGATTAAAGACCTATCTGTTCAGTAAAGCATACATTTAGTGCACCACTTAGAGGGCTTCCACGCAGGTTATGCATCTTGCTGATATACACTGTGAACATCAGCTACGCTAATTATTTTCTTTATTCTCCATTTCCACCTGGGGATACTCTTCCCGAGGCCCTCAGACTATGCAGAGTCACTGATTCGATCCAGGACCAGCGACGAGATGAACCCAGGGTTTCCATACCCTGGACCTGGCCGAATCCTGAGCAGCTACTGCGATGGTCATGGAAGAGTGGAGAACATGAGACTGATTCCTGTGACGCTCCAGAGACAGACGAGTCTTCGCTGAGGCCAGCTTCCAGCCTCCGCCACTGAGACTGCAGCTCTGCACAAGACGTTTGGCCAGCGGAGAAATTAAAATGGTCGTGCCCAACTGAGTCTGGTTTCTCTCAAGGTTTTTTTTCTTCACTTCCGCCATTAGTGAAGTTTTTTTTCCCTCTCCGCTGTCGCCACTGGCTTGCATGGTTCGGGATCTGTAGAGCTGCGCATCGTTGGATTTGCTCTTCAGTGTTTGGACTCTCAGTAGTGATTATTAAACCACACTGAACTGAGCTAAACTGAACTGAACTTAAACACTACAAACTGAGCTACACTGTTCCTATTTACTGTGACCTTTTATGTGAAGCTGCTTTGACACAATCTACATTGTATAAGCGCTACACAAATAAAGGTGAATTGAATTGAATATCCATTGTAATGGACGCAGGGTCTGAAGGGGTTAAATGTCACTTTAAGCTGAATACTAGTATCTTGTAAAATATCCAGTCTAATGTTATTTACTGTCGTCTTAGAAAAGATAAAATAAATCAGTTATTAGAGATGAGTTATTAAATAATGTTTAGAAACGTGTTGAAAAACCTTCTCTGCGTTCAACAGAAATTGGGGAAAATATATAAACAGGGTATATATATATATAATTAATAATTCTAATAATTCTGACTTCGACTGTAATACGACCAGCTCAGAATACAAAATCAAATGCAAGTCACTAGTAACCATGTCATTGTAGAGTCGTCTATAAAATCGGCGAAACAGTTTTGTAATTAAACCAAATAACAGATTTGTACCTTCCAGGCCTCGAGTTCCTGTGAGAGCTCAAGTTTCCGCTGAATGGCTTCCAGGAGTTGGTTGTTTAAACACATCATATCTTGTTTAGTCTTCAGCAGCTCTGCTTCCATCGCTGTCTTCCTGCATGACAGAAAAACAGCAGTCTTATTTTATTCCCACCATTAATACAAACTCATTTAAATATACATTCTCTTAGTCTTTACCTAGCTATATATAACTATACAGAAAACTCTGTTTCAAGGGCCAAGGGGAATGTGTAGGAGAAGGGGTAGAGGTAAAAAAATGTAATTGGGATTGGGCCTATATGTTTTGCTCGTCTAGAAAATGCTTCTTGATTTAAGAATTTTAAGATATTTGGATTAGAAATGAGACAAAAACTCCAAGTAAGAAAAGCCTTTTTGCAGTGGACGTACTGTACTGCAGTGAATGTTCAGTATTTACTTTGCAAAGGCATGATCGCGGTCCTTTAAGGCCTGCTGGACCACCTCCTCATCCAGAAGTCTCTCGGTTCGCAGTTTGAGTTTGGTGTTTTCTGCTAAAAGACACTCATTCTGAAAGAGCAGAGAACAACGTGTGGTTAATATTTTCAGCAACTTTGCACATAATGCAACTCAAAATGCAACTCAAGCCTCTCAAAGAACTCAGTTTAGAGCTACCGCTAAATAGTTTACAGCTAAACTCTATTCAAATTTTAAGTCAAGCTAAGATGACTTTATATATAGTGTATCAGGCCTGGACTGGGACAAAAAAAATCAGCCCTGGCATTTTGGGACAGAGCGGTCCACTACATTCAATCAAAATACTTCTGTGCACGCCCTTGAATATGTTTACCAACTCCCATTCTATAAAAGCACAAAAGCCATTTATAGGAAATAATGAGAGTTGACAAATTAAAAACTTCATTTATTTCATTTATTATTATTGTTATAAAATTATAATCCACACTGGAAGTCCATCTTGTGTGTGCCTGTGTGTTTTGAGGGAGCCTATATTAAATAATGAACATAACAAAAACTGACTGCTGACACACACAGTTAATGTTGATTATCAAAATAAAGGTTGATTATGGTGCATGACCACCTTTCTCTCCCCCACCCCAAAATGGGAGTTTGTGATTGGGTCAGCCCAATGTCAATAAAGAAAAGAACCAAAGGGCTGCAGATTATGTCAATTAATCTGCGTCGTCAATTAATTAGGCAGAAAAAAACGGCAGTCTGCTAAGTGTTTTATGGGCCGATCAGATCATAAGATGATTAGCCTGGCCCAAAAAGTACGTCGGCCCAACGGGAAAATGCCCGTTCTGCCAGATAGCCAGTCCGCCCGTGTAGTGTATGCTTGAGCAAAAAAATCTAGCTTTCTCTTTGAGATAGTTATTTTGCTAATGCCATTTGCAGATTATTTTGCTTGTTTTAAGGAAAACTCGCTTCATTTGGACTGATTATTTCTAAAAAACAAGACAATGTGTTTTGCTTGTCTGGAAAATGCTTCTTGATTTAAGAATGTTTAGATATTTGGGCAAGAAACAAGTTTTCTTTTTCTTTCTTTTTTTCAACAGTGTGAGAATTGGCCCCGATACTAAAGTATTACCAAACAGTCCCAGCTTTCAGTTCCAAGGTCTTACAGTACCTTCCTTGCAGGCACAGGACGTCAACATGACGTCAACGTCGTGGGGACATTAGATTTTGTTTGGAAATATGTCTGCTTGTACTATCTCTTCTTTGTAAAGTGTCCTTGAGCTCTGGAAAGGCGCTATATAAATAAAAATGTATATTATTATGAATAAAAATTGGGTGGACGTCAGAACCCAACGTCAGGCTAAAGTTAATGTCGAATGTCAAACCTAAAATCAACCAAATATCAACGTAATTTGACGTTGTTAATGGACGTCAAAAAAACGTTGTCTTTAGACGCTGGACAGACATTGAATTTTGGTCACCTGACGCCATGATCTAAATCGAACCTAATATTAACATCTTATGATGTTGTGACCCTGCTGGGTTAAGATCAAGACATTCAACCATTCATTTTCTTTTCGGCTTAGTACCTATATTAATCAGGGTTTTCCACAGTGGAATGAACCGCCAACTTATCCAGCCTACGTTTTATGCAGGAGATGAGTTTCCAGCTGCAACCCATCACTGGGAAACACACATACACTCTCATACACTACGGACAATTTAGCTTATTCAATATATAGCGCATGTGCTTGGAGTTGTGGGGGAAACCGGAGCACCCGGAGGAAACCCACGCCAGTTGACCCAGCCGAGGCTTGAACAAGTGATCTTCTTGCTGTAAGGCGACAGTGCTAACCACTGAGCCACCGCGCCGCCCAGACCAAGACATATAAAGCGTAAACTTCTGGGTGTCCTATGTAGATGCATTTGGTAACTAAATATGCATTGTTGTTGATGAAGATGAGAAGAAAAAGAGTTTGGAAATTAGATTTTAGTTAGCAACTGGGAAGAGGGCTTGAAGCGAAATCCTTCTTGTTTTATATGAATGTGAGATTACAGCTTGGGCGGCATGGTGGCTCAGTGGTTAGCACTGTCGCCTGACAGCAAGAAGGTCGCTAGTTTGAGTCCCGGCATGCACTATAGGGGAATTGGATGAACTAAATAGGCCGTAGTGTATGAGTGTGAATGAGTCCATATATGGGTGTTTCCCAGTACTCTCTTGCAGCTGGAAGGGCATCCGCTATGTAAAACATGTGCTGGATAAGTTGGCGGTTCATTTAGCTGTGGCGACCCCTGATAAATAAAGGGAATAAGCCAAAGGAAAAGTGAATGAATGATTGATTAGTTTAGAATTTGATGTGAGGAGAGGTATGTAAACATAAGCATCCCGGTGGCGGGACAGAGAAAGTTTGAGCTTAGAACCGCATGGAGAAAAGCAATCAATCTTTATTCAAACATTCCTCAGTCTTTGCCATGCAGACCCTCCAAACAATGGAGCCATTTTTAGAAAGCTGCCCCCTGTTCGGTGGCCGTGGTGCTGAGCTGTTATTAGCAGTGGCTGAAGCATTACTGAATGTTACCTGATCCCGAAGCTCCTGTATCTGCACCGCATTCTCACACGGATCACTCCCCAAACTCACAATGGACTTTCTGATTTCCTGCGGACGAAATTTGTGAAGTGTCGTCTTTGTTAGACCTTGACGTCAAGATGTATCTCTCTACAGCATCAGGATCAAGTAACATACACATAAACGGCGCTCTATTCTCTTTCTATCTGTCTCTGTCCTTTACCTGTGTGGCTTTGTGCTCCAATGATCTCGTCCTAGCCTAAATAAAACTCCCTATTAAAGGCACAGTTCACCAAATTCCAGACCACAAAAAATGCTTTTGTTAATTAAGAGGTTTTGTCTTGTTTCTGGTCCAAATATCTAAAAACTCTTAAATCAAGATGCATTTTCTGGACTAGTCAAAAATATTGTCTTGTTTTCAGAAATAATTCGTAAAAATTAAGAGTTTTTTTTTTCTTAAATTCAAAGAAAAACGATGTGTCAATAGGGTAAGCGAAATAACGTTTTCACTTTGAAATAACATTGTTTTGCTTACTCCATTGGCCAATTATTTTGTTTGTTGTAAGGAAAAACTCACTTTATTTTAATGTATTATTTCTGAAACAGGACAATATGAAGAGTTCAGCTGCAAAAGCTGCTAAACGCCACTTCTGCCAAAAATGATAGATAGATTTGCTTCAAATCATCAAAATCACAGCGTCAGCGCATTCAGAAATAAAGTTGGCATAAGCCTCTAAACGCCACTTGCCTTTGACAGGAAAAGCTGCTATATCCATAGAACCAATCAGAAGGCACGATTCGAATCATATGTTTTCAATGTAGCAACGCGTTGATACGCCGGCTTTTATTCTGCTTTCGATTTCGATTTTAAAAGACGGAGTTTGATGAACTGGATGAGCCTGTCTGACTGTCAGTGAATGGCAAATGAAAACATCCCTTACCTCAAAACCCTACTGTACAGTCGGAAGTGTAGCATGCATTCATACCGTTTTTTTTGCGCAGCGACGCTACTTGAATGAGTTTGATTTGCTATACATTAAACGGCAACACCGTTTCATGAAAGATGAAGTTAATATGCCGTCTTTTATCCCACATGGATGCTATGAGGATAAACAAGAGACCAAGACCTTGAGTATGGTGAGATTGAATGACTAAATGACAGCTGCTAAAATTGTCTGAGAGACATCTACTTTTTGCCCACTAAGCCTACCTTGTATTTTATTTGTTAGCTTAAGCGACTTTTTAAAGATAAATATAATGTATAAAACTCATTATTTATATTACTTCATTACCTATACGCCTGATAAGCTTTTTATAATCATGGACAATGCACAGATATTGATGTTTCATAATGTTGAGTTATTTGAATCTACCAAGCTTAGTTTACAATGTTTGCAATGTTTACACTGCTCTACTTACTCAAAATCTAAATCCCAATTATCAGAAATGACAACAGCTCATTAGGATTTAATTAATGTCAGTTTTAATGTTATTGATTAATTGATTAATGAGTTACTTGACAGATTTCATTCATTCATTTTCCTTCTGCTTTGTCCCTGGTTTATCACAGCGGAATGAACCGCCGCTTACTTGACAGATTTACATATTTTTTATTTTAGATGGTTTGTGTAATGTGTTTTATGTTTGGTAAAATAATTTCTATTTGCATCTTTAGTTATTTTTCAGCTAATTACACGGTCTTGTCCCAACAGGTGGATTTAGAGGTTTTTGCAAAAAAAGCACAAGTGGATTTAGCTGGTTTTGACGCAAAAGAAAATGTCCCTCATTAAAACCAATGAATTGTCTAAAGTGACATTTTTGAGAAAAAAAGGTATTTTATTTACTAGCTAATAACCTTCTCATTACATATAAAATAAAACTTCTGAACCTAATCAGAGGAGCCTGAGAGAAAGCGCTATTTTACAAGAAAAGAGGTCTGATGGATTTAGAGGGTTTTGCATATGAACTCTTCATACTTCTTGCTTGTCCTGAAAATGTCTATTATTGCGATATGAACTGTTTATTAGCACTTATAATGTAATCCTTAAAGTAATCCATCCTTTGTCCTACCCAATACCCAAACCTAAACCCAAATAAACTAATTAAAGCAAATTAGTAGTTTATTGAGCTAATAGTCATAGTTAATGGTTAGTTAATAGCATGAATTGCATGTCAGGGTTAGCGCTAGGGCATGTTGAAAGTCAGCTTGTGTTGTTTGTGTCACTGTTGCACAAATAAAAGAAGGTGTACCTGTTGTGTTTGACTCTGTGCTATCCATTCTGCAGCATGTTTCAACTGTCCCATCATGCCCTGCAGGCTGTCATCCGAGTCCCGTTCAGCCTCTGAGCTGGAGATTACAGGTCGAAGTAGTTCCAGGATGTGGTGCACCTCCTGAGAGACCTACGAGTGTATGAATTGAATTGAATGTATAAATAAAATGATTGAATGAATGAATCAAAAGAATGAAGTAATCAAACAAATGAAAGAATCAAATGAATGAAACAATGAATTAAATAAGTGAGTAAATGAATGAATTAAATGAATCAATTGACTGAATGAATCGAATAAATGAATAAATTAATGACTTCCATGTCTGAATGAATCTAATGAATGAATGAATCAAATTTATGGAGGAATTAAATGAATCAAATATTTGAAAGAATCGAATGATTAAATGATTAAATGAATTAATGAATCGAATGAATGAAAGAATTGAATGACTGAATAAATGAATTAATCTAACAACTGAATAAAATGAATATATAAATGAATGAATCGAATGAATAACTAAATGAATGTGTGAACAAATTGAATGAACTAAAAGAAAGAATTGAATGAATGAATGAATGGAATGAATGAATTAATGAATCAAATTAATGAATTGAATGAATTGAATGAATCAGATGTATGAAAGAATCGAATGAATAAATAAATGAATTAATCAAATAAATGAATGAGTAAATGAACTGAATAATCGAATTAATTGAATAAATGAACTAAATGAATGAAATGAGTGAGTGAATGAATGAATGAACGAGTGAATGAGTAAATTAATTGAATGAATGAATCAAATTATAAGAATGAATCAAATGAATGAATAAATTAATCAAAGTATTTAATTAAATGAATTGAATATATTAATTGAATCAATCAATTTAACGAACGGACAGACAAACAGACGAACGGACAAACGAACGAATGAGACAAGTAACTGGGTTAACGCATGGTTCTTCCCCTTAAACAGATTATATTGCCAGAAGAGCATGCTTCAGTCTGGAATTATCATGTTGTGTACAGCACACTGTATCACCTGTTCTGCGTTCAGGCTCCAGTTTGTGATGTCCAGATTGCTATCGAGTTCGGACAGTAAAGATGCGTCACTGTGACTCTTCTCCTGGAGCGCCACTTCATCCTGGAGCTCCACTACCTGACTCTGCAGATCTTGTGCCCAGAAACGAACCCTGTCAACTTCCTGCCAGGCTTCTGCCAGCTGAGACAGTAGAAAAATACATATTATTATCATGTAAGGTTATGTTAGAAACCTGTGCATGTATTAGAAACAGCCATTACTTGTTATTTTACCCCCTTTCTATTTCGTTTATTACCTGTATTGTTTCTGTATTGTTTATAATGCTCTACATTAACTTTTAATTTAGTTTTTAGCTTACAAGCCACTGCGGCTAGTGGTTTTCTAATGTAACTAGCCAGCATTTTCATTAGCCACAATTTTGTTGTAAGGAAAATACATTTAATATGCTTAAATTTCATTTTGGCATGCTAACACTACTTAATTAAAGTTATTTTTCTTGATTTGGGTTATTTAAACCCCTTCTGACCACTCACATTATAATGTGCATAGTATACAAGCTAGTACACAGTCCTTAACATATGAAGTGTTTCAAACCTTTCATCAAAGTGACGTAAAACCAAAACACCCATCCGTGTCTTAGGACAACTTTGATTCACTTTTGTTTTATCCACATCAAATGTTGACTACCACATGCACTACAGGTCATCCCATATAAATTCGAGTAACTACTTACAAAGGGTGTGCGGCAAATGTTGATGTGCTCTATCACATGCTGATTAAATATATGAAAATAATCATGACGTAAAAACATAATCTGTTTTTTGTTAAAATTATGCTACATTACACACACCTAACCTACATTATTCAGAGAATTAATTAATTAATAATCAATTGACTAGTCTTTTAAAGGGACAGTTCACCAAAAAACGAAAATGCACTCGCATATTACTTTCCCTCAAGTGGTTTCAAACCTATATGAGTTTCTAAAACAATCAAAACAACATCTTCTTTTGAGTTAAACTGAAGAAAGAAGCTCATAAAGGAAACAAGGGTTAATAAAGGATGGCGATTTTTGGTGAACTATGCCTTTAAGAGTTATCTTGTTGGTTAATGTGACTTTACTGATCATGACAACTGTAAAGACTCTTTAAGGGACAGTTTACGCAAAACTGAAAATTCGGTCATCATTTACCCATCCTTTACTTGTTCCTAGTTTCTTTCTTCTGTGGAACACAAAAGAAGATATTTTGAAGAATGCTGGAAACCTGTAACCATTGACTTCCATAGTAGGATATACAAATACTATGGAAGTCAATGGTTACAGCTTTTCAGCATTTTCAAAATATCTTCTTTTGCGCATAACCAAAGAAAGAAACTTATAAAGGTTTGAAACAAGTAAAGGGTGAGTAAATGATGGCAGAATTTTCATTTTTGGGTGAACTATCCCTTTAAGCATTATCTCATCGGTTAAAGACGTATTCGAGTGACCGACTGAAGGGGAACCACATTTTACTGATCCTAAGAACTGTAATTATATTGTAATTCCAAACCTTTACAACTTTCTTTATTTCTGTTGCACACAAAAGAAGATATTTTGAAAAATGCTGGAAACCTGTAACCATTGACTTCCATAGTAGGATAAACAAATACTGTGGAAATCAATGGTTACAGCTTTCTTCAAATAATCTTACTTTGTGTTCAACAAAATAAAGAAATTCATAAACAGGGAGAGTAAATAGAGTGTAAATGTTCATTTTTGTGTGAACTATGCCTTTAAGACAGGTTCCAGTCGCACACTTACACCCAATATCCATTCATTATCAGCTAACATTGTGTATAGTGCTGTAAATGAGCAGAGTGTGTGTGAGTAGATGGACCTGTTGTGTGTATTTGTGACTCTGCTGTTCCTGTAGATCCAGACGTGTGTACAGCGAGGACACCGTGTCTCTTAGTTCTTCATTTTCGTGACAGGACATTTTCAAGCGCTGCTCCAGTGTTTGCTCCCTCTGTGTGAGTCGTGCAACCTAAACACACACAAACACAAAACAGTTACCGCACGCAGAACTCACACACACAGTTAAAGTCAGAATTACTTGCCCTCCTGTGATTTTGTTTTCTTCTTTAAATATTTCCGATGTTTAACAGAGCAAGGAATTGTTCGCAGTATTTCCTATAATATTTTTTCTTCTAAAGAAAGTCTCACTTGTTTTATTTCGGCTAGAATAAAAAAAAAGTTGTTGATAAATAAAAATAAAATTTGAAATGAAAATAAAAGTTTATAAATAAAAATAAAATACAATTTGTAATATTATGTGCCCCCCCATCACCCCCCCCCCCCCCCCCCCCCCCCCCAAAGTTTATTCATTTATTATGTTTTCAGCTTAGTCCTTTTATTAATCTGGGGTCACCACAGCGGAATGAACCGCCAACTTATCAAGCCTATGTTTTACGCAGCGGATGCCCTTCCAGCTGCAACCTATTACTGGGAAACACCCATACACTTCCATTCACACTCATACACTACGGTCAATTTAGCTTACCCAATTCCCCTATAGCACATGTGTTTGGACTGTGAGGGAAACCGGAGCACCCGGAGGAAGCGAACATGAGGAGAATATGCAAACTCCACACAGAAATGCCTACTGACCCAGCCGGGGCTCGAACCAGTGACCTTCTTGCTTTGAGGCGAGAGTGCTACCCACTAATATAAAAACTGAATAAATATAAATGTACACACATTTACACAAGTAAATAAATAGCCAATCACTCAATGATGAAGTCCAAACACATGCGCTGTAGGGGAATATTCATTTTCAAAAGGGGGTGTGCTCATTTATGCCGAGCGCTGTATATATACACTTAAAGTCAGAATTATAAGCCCTCCTGTATATTTTCTGTTTACCTGATATATTTTCAACACATTTCTGAACATAATAGTTTAATAACTGATTTATTTTCTCTTTATCATGATGACAGTAAATAATATTTGACTAGATATTCTTCAAGACACTTCTATACAGCTTAAAGTGACATTTAAAGGCTTAACTAGGTTAATTAGGGTAAAGTTAGGGTAATTAGGCAAGTCATTGTATAACAGTGGTTTGTTCTGTAGACTATCCAAAACACATACTGCTTAAGGGGGCTAATAATTATTATGATCACCAGAAATCTAGCTGATAAACACGTAGATCGCTTAGAACTACAAATCCGCCATTACATGAACTACAAATCACAACATGCACACACACACACACCGGTTCCTGATCCTGTCTGATTGCAAACAATCACAGCTGAAGCTGGTCAGGGACTGATTGCAGGACTGTTTAAACAGCACACACACACATCATTGCTGAGTCTTGTTATGCTGTCTTTGTGAACATTATAACACGTTTTCTCTCGCTTTGCCGTATTTTGACCCTCGTCTTGTTTGTTTGTTTACATTGCCTGCTGCCTGCCTTTTGATCATCCGCTTGTTATATGACCTCAACTCTGGTTTTGCCTGTATACATCTGTTTGCCCCTGTGTTGACCATTGCGTGCCTGACCATTCTGCTGAATAAATCCTGCATTGGGATCCGCACTCCGTTGTCCAGCATCCACTTCACACTACAATAACATTGACATTAAAATGGTTTTAAAAAATTCAAAACTGGTTTTATTCGAGCCGAAATAAAACAAATAAGACTTTTTCCAGAAGAAAAAATATTATAGGAAATACTGTGAGAAATTCCTAAATCTGTTAAACATCATTTGGGAAATATTTGGAAAAAATTGTATTAAAATGAATAATTTTAAGGGGGAATAATTTTGACTGTAACTTCATATATATGCAAGCATGCAACAGTTTCTCACCTGTTCTCGAAGAGCATTGATCATCTCCTCATCTTGGGGTCTGGCCTGTCCTCTCTCTCTCATTTCCTGTTTCAGTCTTTGCAGTTCGCTGGTCATGGCTCGCTCCACCTCTATTCCCTATGCACACACAATCGCAGCTCACTCATTAAAGGTCACCTATTATGCAAAAATCTGATTTATAAGGTGTTTAAACACAGTTGTGTGTCTACCAAATTCACCTGTACCGCATGTCTTTGGACTGTGGGGGAAACCGGAGCACCCGGAGGAAACCCACGCGAACGCAAGGAGAACATGCAAACTCCACACAGAAAGGCCAACTGACCCAGCCGAGGCTCGAACCAGCGACCTTCTTGCTGTGAGGCGACAGCACTACCTACTGCGCCACTGCGTCGCCATAATAATTGTATAATATTAATAATAATAATAATAATAAATTGTTATATTTATTGAAGATAAATAAATATATTTAAATGTATTTATAATAATTATTTTAAATGTATATAATTAAATATACATGTTTAAATATATATATATATATATATATATATATATATATATATATATATATATATATATATATATATATATATATATATATATATATATATATAAAGTCAACCACATAATGTCTTTAATTCTTGGGGGATAGGAAGGGGGTATGTTCGGGGTGGTTTCGCCCAGGGTGCCATTTAAACTAGAACCGCTACTGGTCCAATGCCTCATTATTAAACTGTTAAAATGACTATAATTAAAAATATATATTCTAATATATATGTATGATGTGTTCTTTGGAAGAGTGAGCTCACACTGTGATGATATTATATTGTCATTCTGACATTATATAATGAGTTGCATAAAAAGGTTTTAAAATGACAGTAATATCGTTTAATCGCAATATATTTTGTTGCAATATATCAATGTAAACATAGATATCGTGACAGGCCTAAATGGGTACAATCGACCAACAAGAAACTCATAAATGTTTAAAACCACATGAGGGAGAAATAAACGGTGAGGTATATTTCATTTTGTGAGTGAACTATCCCTTTAAACTGGAATGACGTCTCAAAGCACGCAGTTTGCTGAGGATAATGTGAATTACATAAGGTTTATCTCGAAGCACAAATGAGAATGATTTACAAAGTCAGGCAATTAAACTGTGACTGATTTGCTGAATCAGTGTTGTGTGGCAATAACAATTAAAGGACAGTACAAAGTGTGCAGAAAGTACATGCGCTACTTCTGGCTTACAGTGGGGGAAATAAGTATTAAACACGTCATGTTTTTTCCTCGGAAAAATATCTCTAAAGGAGCTGTTGACATGGAATTGAAGAAGATTTAGGTAAAAACCCAAACAATACAAACACAACAATAAATCAAAACTAAAAAAATCTGAGAAAAGAGTTGTGTGTAATAACAGCGGAAGGACACAAAGAGAAAGTGCTGAACTACTGACATGTGTTTAATACTTTAAATAAAAAGCTTTTTGGCGATTAAAGACGCCTCTCATATGGCGAATGAAGTCTCATGCATTGCTCAGGTGTGAGTTTCTCACAGACTTCAACAGAGTGTCAAAATCATGATGCTTCTGAGGGTCTCGTCTATCAAATCTGAGCTTTATTTTGTATTCTCTGTTGGATTCGGATCAGGTGATTGGCTGGGCCATTCTACAGCTTGATTTTCTTTCTCTGAAAGCATCTGAGAGTTTCCTTGGCTGTGTTTTGGATCGTTGTCTTGCTGAAATATCCACCCTGGTTTCATCTTCATCCTCCTGCTAATGTAGATGTTGGACTGAGGCAGCTGATATTCATTTACACTAGCCGCGTTTCCACTATCGCGCCTAAAGCGAGCGAGCCAGGGCGAGCCAAGGCCAGTCGCGTTTCCACTATCACTTCCGGGGCGTAATCGGGCCAAAGCGGGGCTTCCTTGGGGCCAGTGTCCGGCCTTTTTCGGCCCACCGAATACCTTGGGCCAAGGAGGGCCAACTGGGGCTTCGGGGCGGGGTTACGTACAAAGGCGGAGTTTTCCTGTCAGGTAAAGAGGAGACAAGATGCTTTCTTCCCTTACATTTGTTTTGCTATCGCGCTTGATCAACTCACTAAGAAAAATCTGTGTTCGAAGTAAATGCCGCCGAACTCGAATGTCCTTATCCAGGGATCGCTGTCTGGCCTTACACCAACAGACCACAAACAGTAAAAAAGCAATGGCTTCGGTGTTCTCCATCTTCCAGCTCTCGTAGTGATGCCAGGTTGTGTTTGTGGTTATAATTTGAGTTTTTTGTTCCCGCTGAAGTGGGCGGGTTGTGTGACGTTTGATTCGGGGGACGTTCTGGGGGCGGTGTTTGCGTGACGCGCTGCGAGCAACTAGCCCGACAGTGGAAACGCGAAATGATTTCGGCCTCATTTCTCAACCTCCCGGGCTATTGGCCCGGCCTGGCCCGATTAAAGCCCTGGCTCGCACTGGCCCGATAGTGGAAATGCGGCTACTGAGGAGGGGCAGAGGCTTGCTGAAGACTTACTGAGAGATTTCAGCTGCTGTCTGGGCTTTCAATGGCGAAATACACCTCCCTTTCTTCATGTGTTCAATACTTGTGTCTTTTCATTTTATTACGTATAGCTTCATGTGTAAACGAATTACTTTTGTTTTCTTTGCATATATGGATTTGTTTATCAACATCTGGTGAAAATTTCAAGTCAACGGCCCCTTTAGAAATATGTTTTCTGAGAAAAATGGTGACGTGTTCAATACTTATTTTCCCCATTGTACATTTATAGCAAATATACTCGTTTTTTTTGCTCATCATTTATTTACTTATGTAAATTGGCGTAAAGATATCCTCTGTAGGGTGCACTGTGGCGCAGTGGATAGCACGATCACCTCACAGCAAGAAGGTCACTGGTTTGAGCCTCGGCTGGGTCAGCTGGCATTTCGGTGTGGAGTTTGCATGTTCTCCCCGTGTTGGAGTGGGTTTCCTCCACAGTCCCAACACATGCGATGTAGGTGAATTGAGTAAGCTAAATTGTCCGTTGTGTGTGAGTGTGAATGAGTGTGTATGGATGTTTCCCAGTGATGGGTTGCAGCTGGAAAGGGATCCGCTGCATAAAACATATGCTGGATAAGTTGGCGATTCCGCTGTGGCGACCCCTTGATTAATAAAGGGACTAAGCAGAAAAGAAAATGAATGATTGAATAAATGAATGAACATTTCAAGTCAGTTTGACTAATGTAAGATGACTAGAACATTGATTCAGCTAAACAATTTAAGGCAGTATGATTTTTTTAGTGTAATTATTTGTTTTGTACATAAATTTTAGTAATATTATTGGCATATTTAAATGTCTATGTCATTTATTAATTTTAATTTAATGTCATTTTTATTAATACTTAAAAATAAGTGCTTTTTTTCTTAAAACAATCTTAAATAATCTGCCAATGAGGTATTTCAAACTGAAAACAAGGTTATTTTGCTTACCCCATTTGTAGGCCCACATGGAGTCTTCTGTTTATTTACTTGAGTAAATGTGTGTAAATCTATATTTATTCAGTTTTTAAATTAATTTCACTAATATTATTGGCTAATATGAAAATGTTCATATAATTTAATCACAATTCAGTTTGTACAGTAATATTTTCAGTCTTTTAGTATATATATCATATAGAAGACTTGCTTTGTTTACCAAATAAAGTGGATCTAATTGGATTTGCATTGTAAACATTAAATACAAGTTAAAAAGGTATTACTTTTTAGTTCATATATTAAGGTTTTGTTATCATACAGCCAAAATCATTCTGCAAAAATCCGCAGATTTTACCAAAATTCTGTGCAGAAATGCAAAAAACGTCCGCAGATTCAGTCTGGCCCTACTCAATGGCAGATTATTTAGCTTGTTTTAATGAAAAACACACTTAATTGTGACGTATTATTTCTGAAAACAAGACTATATATTTCACTTGTCTAATATATATTTGACTTTCAGTGCGTTCAAGGTTTCACAATGTCTGTTTACCATAACAAATACACGGCAACCAAACCATGACAATTCCTTACAGTTTCTACTTCACTCGACACTCTCTGAGAGCCAGAGAAAGAAAGAAACAAAACCACACGTGACGAATGTTGAAATGGAATAAATAAGACACGCTTCCTTCTTCCTTGAGAAAACTCAATACACACACACATCACACTTTGGTTTAATGTACAATTCACACTATTAACAAACCATTAACTAAGACTATTAGCTCAATAAACTACTAATTAGCTGCTTATTAATAGTTAGTAAGGTATTAGTTGGGTTTAGAGGTTAGGGTACTAGCTAGGACTAGGGATGTCGAATAAGATCCTAATTTATAAGTGCTAATAAACAGCTCATATCTTAATAATATGCAGGTAATACGCCAGCTAAAGTGTTTTAAGCCTATTGATTGACATGTGACTTGTGAAGTGTGACAGAGGTGTTGGATTTCTGAGTGGAAGAGTGTTACATGCATAACAGAGCACAACCTTAGTGCTTTGGCGTGTTTGTCATTACAGTCTGTGATTAAATGTTATGAATGGCTTTTTAAATGAGCTCAAGGGTTTGAGATCTGCTGAGAGGAAAAAGAAAGGTAAACCTTGACCTTGAGCAGGATAAATCTGTGATATCCGATAGCAGCTCACTGTGACAGGAGCGTGTGTAAAAGCGGTGTAGACAGAGTCAACAGGAGCAGGTGAAACCAAAATAGGGTGTGTTATCTGATAAAAATATTAGAAAAATGTATTATGACTTTTGTTGAAACCCATCTAATTAGACTAATTCAACTTGTTATAGCTGTTTTTAATACTGTTAAAACGGTTTTGTAGTGTGGGCTGAAAAACTGCGTTACCCATGATGCTGTGCAGAACCCTACCCTAATTCCACCAATCGGTCTCTGTGAGCAGAATCACCAAGAGACAAATTTAGCTTTTCAAACAGCTTCAAAATACTTTTTATATGTGGTGTACAATGCTTCATGGGATTGTTCTTTCCATAAAAAAATTATTTATTACAGAAATCACATTACAATGAGATAATGCCATAAAATATTCATTTTGCATATGTAAAATATAATTCTCTGCTGAAATGTAACTTTAATTAGTGTTATATAAAAATTAAATTGTGTTTTAACTATAATTTGCCTTTGTATGAGTCACACATGATTTATCTCAAATGGTTTAACTAGAACATATGAGGAAAGTAAGCAGAATTGTCATAAAAGATGAGTTTTCTTAGTCATTTCATAGATTTACAAATAGATCTTGTGTATTTATCCATTACAGACGTTAACGGATACATATTATGACGTATAATGGAAACATTTTAGTGTAATTAACAATTCACACCATTTACTTCTGGCTATTATTATTAAAATATAACTGTTTATTAGCACTCATAAGGTATGATCTTAATTTACATCCCTGGTCCTAGCCAAAGCCCAAACCTAAACCCAACTAATACCTTACTAACTGTTAATAAGCAGCTAATTAGTAGTTTATTGAAGTAAAAGTCTTAGTTAATGGTTTGTTCATTGAAAGAATTGTACCTTAACATAAAGTGATCAAAATTAACCAATGCTGAACATTTATTGCTCACCGTTTTGTTTTTACTAGTGCATAGACTAAAATTCAGGATTTATTTTAGGCATAGAACTTTATATATCATAATATATCACTAAAATAAATTCGCTACACTGTCACTATGATCATCATGTCCAGCTGAAGTCAGATTTATGAGCCCCCCTGTACATTCTTCCCAATTTTTGTTTGACACAAAGATGATTTTTTCAACACATTTATAAACACAATAGATTTAATAACTCATTTCTAATAACTGATTTATTTTATCTTTGTCATGGTGACAGTAAATAATATTTGACTAGATATTTATCAAGATAGTATCCAGCTTAAATTGACATTTAAAGGCTTAACTAGGCTAATTAAACAAGTTAGGTTAATTAGGCAAGTCCTTGTATAACAGTGGTTTGTTCTGTAGACAATCCAAAACAAATATTGCTTAAAGGGGCTAATAATATTAACCTTAAAATGATTTTAAAAAATTTAAAACTGCTTTTATTCTAGTCGAAATAAAACAAATAAACTTTCTCCAGAAGAAAAAAATATTATAGGAAATAAATTGGACCAAAATTGGAATTAACAAACTTGCGTGAACTCTAGACAAGCGATATGCAAACGGCCCCTAAAAGGCCCCCATCATTTTCAATCTCCAGCAGCTGATCTTCTTGCACAGACATGCTGGATTCACCTGATTTGTTGACAAATGGGTTGCGGATCTATTCCTTGGGAATTCATGAGTCCTTCCCTGGGCCTTTTTCCCTTTAGCAAAGAAACTTTCCAAAGACATCTGTTTCTTGTTAATTTTGCTGCTTGTGGGTTAAATTTTGGCGCTCAATACGGTCATTTAAAAAAAAAAGTTCATAATAAAACATCATTCAGACTGACAGATAATAAATAAAACGGAAATAATTAATGATTTCTTGTGCGGCCCGGTACCAGTCTGCGGCCCGGTGGTTTAGAACCACTGGTTTATGTAACAATTCACACCATTTACTACTTGCTTATTATCTGTTTATTAATAAGATATAAACTGTTTATAAACACTTAAAAAAATATCCTAGACAAGGATATAAGAAAATGTCCTAGCCAAAGCCCAAACCTAAACCCAACTAATACCTTACTGACTATTAATAAGCAGCTAATTAGTAGTTTATTGAAGTACAAGTCTTAGTTAATGGTTTGTTCATCACAAGAATTGTACCTTAACATAAAGTGACCAAATTAACCAATGCTGAACATTTATTGCTCACCGTTTTGTTTTTATTAGTGCAAGGACTAAAATTCAGGATTTATTTTAGGCTCAGAACTTTATATATCATAATATATCACTAAAATATATTTGCTACACTGTCACGTGACCATCATGTACAGCGGCAGTCAGAATTATGAGCCCCCCTATATATTCTTCCCAATTTCTGTTTAAAGGAGAGATTTTTTCAACACATTTGTAAACACAATAGATTTAATAACTCATCTCTAATAACTAATTTATTTTATCTTCGTCATGATGACAGTAAATAATATTTGACTAGATATTCTTCAAGACACTTCTATACAGCTTAAAGTGACATTTAAAGGCTTAACTAGGTTAATTAGGCAAGTCCTTGTATAACAGTGGTTTGTTCAGTAGAAAATCCAAAACAAATATTGATTGAGGGGGCTAATAATATTAACCTTAAAATGGTTTTTAAAAAATTAAAAACTGCTTTTATTCTAGTCGAAATAAAACAAATAAGAAGAAAAAATATTATAGGAAATACTGTGAAAAATTCCTGAATCTGTTAAACATCATTTGAGAAATATTTGGGAAAAGAAATTCCCAGGAGAGCGAATAATTCTGACTTCAACTGTATATGAATCGGGGAAAAATGTTCAACATCTTTGATACGAGACCATGCAATTGTTAATGACATATTTTAAACTGTTGTTAAGGGGAAAATGATGCACTACTTAATCATTTCATGCCCATATTTTGGCTGAGTTACAGCATAAGCATTTGAGCACCCCTATAAAACTATCATACCATTGTGAATTTATGATCATGGAAAGTATTGTCAGCAGTCAGAAACCGGCAGATCCAGAGCACAGATAAGACAACATAAGTGTTCACGAGACAAAAAAAAGAGATAGTATCTACATATAGCTTGTCACTGAAATAAAACCATAGACTGTAAAATATATGGACGGAGTATCCGTGACGTCACCCATAGGTTTCTGAACACTGCAAAAGAAGCTACAAGTAGGCGCGGCCAACCGTCGCCATTTTGTTTGCCTGTCATCGCACCCATGGCGGGATACCAAACAAGGGCAAAGAGGCGGAGAGTGGGCGGAGCTACAGACACCTGCTGGCACTTTGCTTAGACCTGGCAGACAGACTTTACTTTGGGAGAAACGCTTGATACTTTATTACCTGCGACTCGCTTGTGTTCTGACCACATGTGCTTGGCTGTACACTATATCAATAAAGTGTTTAGACTTGTAAAAACACTGCTGTAATACATTGAGCCACTAAGCAGTGTTCTTATGACGTTTTTCTACAGGTGGAAACGCGAATTACTTCCAAACACTTCAGATATAGTGTGTGTTAGTAAATGCAAGACTATTGATGAACTCCAGCATAACACTGTATGATAACGCTTCAGATGACTGTTCTAGAGTCTACAGCTAATCAATCTGTCAGATTCTGGAGTGCTTTATGGGTCTAAAGAAAAATATTAATGATAAATGATCTTAAATAAAACAAATACATTTATAGAGATGGTATACAAGTATATAACTTTACTCAGATGGGAAACGGAGGCCACATGAATGGTTTGTGAGCACAATTAAGTGCACACAGCATCTCATATCGTCTGATAATTGTAAGAAATAATCCCAAAAGGCAGCTGACTGTGTAAAGCCACATAAAACAACACAAAAATACGATGAATATGCCGAGATCAGTGGCTAATCTGCCGGATTCAGCTGAGGTGAAGTGACGGCGACCAGCGAGACCTAGCTGTCACTCAAGTGGCCACGCCCTTAATTATGCAAACTTAACATAACCTAATATAAAGGAAATGGATGAGTTATAAAAAAAATCACCCCCTCACAGTTGTCATGAAGGGTAATAATAGCTATATGAACCAAAATCGTTCTTTGTACCAGGCTGTAAACACCTTTTTTTCTGCTGTAAAGTTGGCCATTCTAACAGTGGGCTCAATTGCAATTTGCTCTATTATGGAGCCAGGACTAGCGCAATCTGGATGAATTGCAGTTTCAGTTACTTCCGTATTGGCTTCCCGAGGGAGAGCGGGAGGTTGCCACTTGAATAAAACAAATAAGACTTTCTCCAGAAGAAAAAATATTATAGGAAATACTGTGAAAAAAACCTCCAGTTAAGACATATTTGAAAAAGAATTTTTTTTTTATATAATTTATATTTATTTAGCCCTTTAAGACCACCCCAGTTTCCCTGATTTGGCCTGTTGTGAAAATGAGTTGCCCACCCCTGGTGTAGAGTACGTGACTGACCCTCTGCAGTTGCTGTCGGAGTCTCTGGCACTGTTCGCCGTGCTCTTGCTTCAGTCTGCTCTTCTCTATTTCAGCCTCATGGAGACTTTGCTTCATTTTCACCACCTGCGCTTGCAGTTCCTGCACGTCTCGCTCCAGCTCCAACACCTGACTCTCCCACTGAGCCTGGCAGTTCTCCAGCTTCACCTGCAGCTCATACCTGCTCTGCTGGAGCTCCTGGGGACACAACATCCAAGCCGGACATCTTTAAAGTATACATAAAATCAAAACTGGCCATATTGATTTTATTACCTTGAGTGGATTTTCATTAGTTTTGTGGCGAACAATTCAATTATAATAGTTTAACTTTAGTTAACAATAGTTTTTTAAACTTGGCAGTTTATTTATATAATAATAAACTAATAATACAATGCACTTGAATATAGAAAGTGTTTTTTACTACAGTAAACAGGTGGGTTGAGCCTATTTGGCTTACTCAGAACTCAAATGGCTATGCCTGTCTATGTAATACAGTTGAATACTAATATACAACCCTACCATATTAAACAAACATTTTTAAGTGTATTTACTATTAAATTACTACTTATAAATATAATATTAGACTTATATATATATAAAGTAAAAAGTCTATATATATATTCATTCATTTTCTTTTCGGCTTAGTCCCTTTATTATTCTGGGGTCGCCACAGTGGAATGAACCGCTACCTTATCCAGCAAATGTTTTATGCAGCGGATGCCCTTCCAGCCGCAACCCAACACTGGGAAACTCCCATACACACTCATTTACACCCATACACTACGAATAATTTAGCTTACCCTATTCACCTATACTGCCCGGAGGAAACCCACACCAACACGGGGAGAACATGCAAACTCCACACAGAAATGCCAAGCCGAGGCTCGAACCAGCGACCTTCTTGCTGTGAGGATATTGTGCTAACCACTGCGCCACCGTGATGCCGGTAATAATATACAAGTAACAATTTGGCAGGGTGTCGAAAAAAGGCACAACAACAGCAGTTCTCTCCAGTCTGAACTTGAGTATGCACTCATAAAATAAGATGTTCAAACGACTTATTCAAAAAATAAGCTGAAACAAAATTTTTTCAGGACAACTTAATTGTTTTATGTTCAATCCATTAACTAATGTTCAATTTATTCATTTGAGTTACGTAAATTAATTGTGTGGAACCATGCAATTGCTTTAAGAGCACAGTAGGCCATGAGTAAATGCGATCAAATGTTATTTAGACTTTAGCAACCTTCAAAAACTGTTTAGTCTATACTGTTTTTGGCAGATGAAGGTTGTACAAGTTTGAAACAACATGAGGGTGACTAAAGGAAGGCAGATTCATAATGTCAGGGTTAAAGACACTCAAATGATCAGATTTCATAAAGTAGCCTAATATGGTCACACTTTAACCTCTTAAGGCCCAAGCTGTTTTTTTACGTGCATTCTTTATTTCTCTTTGCTATTTGGGCTTATTGGAACCTAATTAGAATTTTAAAAAAGTATCATCTTTTGATATGATTACTTTTAGAGGAACAATTATCTCCATATATGTGGACTCGTGGTCCGAATTTACATGAACACTTTTTTTCCTGAATGTTTTTTAATGCATATTTAACATAGATTTTTTTACTTGCTTTGACTATCAGAGAGTAAAACAATGTTTTCCCCCCATTTTGGACAGTTAAAAATAGTGTTTGGGTCATTTCATTTGCTGCAAAACAGTTGCAGGATGACACTGTGTGTCTGAAACTAAATATAAAACATTCAAAGTATTTTAAATAGCTACTTAAGAGCTAAAATGTGCTGTCTACGTGCGTGGACACTCAAGTCCTAGGAGGTTAAATTAAGGCTTCAGACGTTAATGAATTTACTACATGAACTATTAATGAACATGTGTACAGTATTTAATAGTGTGAAATACTTAAAATGAGGGTAACAATAAGGCTATATTAGTTAAATGTTGGTTAATGCATTTACAAAGATGAACAAGAAAAAATACAATTATTACAGTATTAATATATTACTGTATTACAGTATTAGTATGTCTGTGTGGAGTTTGCATGTTCTCATCGTGTGGGTTTCCTATGAGTGCTTCAGTTTCCCACACAGTCCAAACACATATAGATGAACTGGGTAAACTAAATTGGCCGTAGCGTGTGTGTGAATGCAAGAGTGTATGGGGGTTTCCCAGTGATGGGTTGCAACTGGAAAGGCATCCGCTGCGTAAAACATAGGCTGGATAAGTTGGCGGTTCATTCCGCAGTGGCGACCCCTGATTAATAAAGGGACTAAGTCAAAAAGAAAATGAATGAATGAACGAATGAGTAATAACTTTAGTTAATGTAAATACAGCTGTTTGTTCATGTTTACTCACGGTGCGTTAATGTTAACGAACATGAAGTTCATTAATAATGCATTAGTAAATGTTGAACTATGATTAATAAATGCTGGACAAGTTCTGTTCATACTTAGTTCGTGTTAGTAAATATAATGAAACCTTTTTTGTAAAGTGTGACCAAAAAAACAAACGCGACGGCGGGAACTTTACAGCCGTCTCTCACCTCAAGCTGCTGTGTGTACTTTTCCAGAAAGGTGTCTCTTTCTTCCTTCATCTGTCTGTTTTCCACGAGCAAAGCGTTTCCCACCTGAGCAGCGAGAATAACTTCATCCTCCTTTTGCCGAAGAGCTGCAAACAAGTCCTCAGTGTCCTGGTAAACCGGCGCATCATCTTCAGCATTGCTGAACTCATACATGTAGAAATCCTCAGTCACTTCCATTGTAGGATAATCGTCTCTCCAACCCCAATGGAAAAAGATTTTAAAAGAGCCTCACGTCTTCATGAATGCCTGTGAAAGTGAACCGTCGAGTTGTTGTCACTTGTGGTTTAGTTTGAAGGCAGATAATGGGGACGGGAAATAAAGTGGGCTGGACTTGCATGTTGCTTTCAGGTGATTCGTCGGGTTAATCGTTTACTAGACGTCGTATAGACGTTCACTGTATAAAAAGTTTTTCTTAAAGAGTTTTTTGTCTTGTTTCTTGTCTAAATATATAAAAGATCTTAAATCAAGATGCATTTTGTGGACAAGTAATTAACATTGGCTTGGTTTCAGAAATAATAAGTCAAAATGAAGTGGGTTTTTGCTTAAAACAAGCTAAATAATCAGCCAATAATTTCAGTTTAAAGAAGAGGTTTTTTTCAACACATTTCTAGTCATAATAATTTTAATAACCCATTTCTAATAACTGATTTATTTTATCTTTGCCATGATGACAGCACACAATATTTGACTAGATGTTTTTCAAGATAGTATTCAGCCTAAAGTGACATTTAAAGGCTTAACTATGTTAATTAGACAAGTTAGGGAAGGGCAAGTCATTGTATAACAGTGGTTTGTTCTGTAGACAATCAGAAAATATTGCTTATGGGGGTTAATAATACTGACAATGTAATAATATGGTAAAATGGTTTTAAAAAAAAGTTAAAAACTGCTTTTATTCTAGCCAAAATAAAACAAAATAAGACTTTCTCCAGAAGAAAAAAAAATATTATAGTAAATACTGCGAAACATTACTTGCTCCAATAAATATCACTTGACAAATATTTTAAAAAGAATAAATATTTCATATATATATATTTATTTATGAAAACAAGGCAACATTTTTACTAGTCTAGAAAATGCTTCTTGATTTAAAATTTGTTATATATATATATATATATATATATATATATATATATATATATATATATATATATATATATATATATAAAACTGGTATATATATTTGGACTGGAAACAAGACAAAAACAGTGTTTTGCAATACATTTGATGACAAAATGATTATAGGCTATACAGTGCATCCAGAAAGTATTGATTGCGCTTCACTTTTTCCACATTATTGTTTCAGCCTTATACCAAAATTGACTAAATTCATTTCCTCAACATTCTACACACAATCCCCCATAATGACAATGTGAATAGTTTTTTTTTTAACTTGCAAATTTATTCAAAATAAAAAACCTGAAAAATCACGTCCATCAGTATTCACAATCTTTGCTCAATACTTTGTTGATGCACCTTTGGCAGAGATTACAGCCTCAAGTCTTTTTGAATATGATGCCACAAGCTTGGCACACCTGTCTTTGGGAATTTTTGCCCATTCCTCTTAGCAGTACCTCTCAAACTCTATCAGGTTGGATGAGAAGCGACGGTGTACAGCCATTTTCAGATCTCTCCAGAGATGTTCAATAGGATTTAGGTCTGGGCTCTGGCTGGGCCACTCAAAGACATTCACAGAGTTGTTGTGAAGCCACTCCATTGATATTTCTGCGCTGTGCTTTGGGTCATTGTCCTGCTGGAAGATAAACCGTCGCCCCAGTCTGAGGTCAAGAGCACTCTGAAGCAGGTTTTCATTCAGGATGTCTCTGTACATCGCTGCATTCATCTTTCCCTCTATCCTGACTAGTCTTCTAGTTCCTGCTGCTGAAAAACATCCCCACAGCATGATGCTGCCACCACCATGCTTCACTGTAGGGATGCTATTAGCCTGGTGATGAGCGGTGCCTGGTTTTCTCCAAATGTTACGCCTGGCATTCAGTCCTAAGAGTTCAATTTTAGTCTCATCAGACCAGAGAATTTAGTTTCTTATGGTCTGAGAGTCCTTCAGATGCCTTTTGGCAAATTCAGGCGGGGGGTGTCTTCTGCCTTGCCACTCTACCATACAGGTCTGATTGATGGATTGCTGCACAGATGGTTGTCCTTCTGTAAGGTTCTCCTCTCTCCACAGAAGAATGCTGGAGCTCAGACAGAGTGACCATCAGGTTATTGATCCCCTCCCTGACTAAGGCCCTTCTCCCCTGATCACTCAGCTTAGATGGCCCGCCAGCTCTAGGCAGAGTTCTGGTGGTTCAAACATCTTCCACTTACGGATGATGGAGGCCACTGTGCTCATTGGAACTTACAGAGCAGCAGAAATTTGTCTGTAACCTTCCCCAGCCTTGTGCCTCGAGACAATCCTGTCTCGAAGGTCTACAGACAATTCCTTTGTCTTCATGCTTGGTTTGTGCTTTGACATGCACTGTCAACCCTGGGAGCTTATATAGACAGGTGTATGCCTTTTCAAATCATGTCCAATCAACCGAATTGACCAGAGGTGAACTCCAATTAATCTGCTGAAACATTTTCAAGAATGATCAGAGGAAACAGAATGGATCTGAGCTCAATTTAGAGCTTCACGCCAAAGGCTGTGAGCATATTTACTGTACAAAACCTGTCCGTGAACTATGAGGGCAAAAATAAATAAATAAATAAATAACTGAAGTAATCATTCATTAAATATAATCCAGTTAAAATGTTCAATTAATCAAGATTTTGATTTCAGGCCAAATCCCCCAGCCCTAAAACTAGCGCAGCTCAACTAACATAACAGGAAAAATCATTCACAACAAAAATTGAACAAGCACAATCTAATCATCGGACTGGCATATTTGTTTTATTATTCAATATCTTTTTTTCCAAACATGTACACAGAAGTTTCAAATGATAAAGTATATATACATACATGTTGGTGTACATACTGATATTCTCTAAAAAGTCAAGGGTCGTGGGGTCATGACTGCTGTGCGTTTAAAGAGACAGTAAGGTAAGGATTCTGCTGGAAGTCCACACACACATACACACACAAAAAGGGGGATCTGCTAGACGAAAATAAAAAAAAATGGATATAGAGCAGTGTTTCTCAACCACGTTCCTGGAGGATCACCAGCACTGCATGTTTTGGATGTCCCCTTTGTTCGTCACACCCAGGTCTTTCAGTCGTTGCTAATGAGCTGATGATCTGAATCAGCTGTGTTTGTTTTATGAGACGAGGAAAATGTGGTGGTCCTCCAGGAACATGGTTGAGAAACACTGATATAGAGAATCTCCAGTGCACTTCAGTTAAGCATGTTGGGAGAAAAACAACAAATAACCGTGGGAGCTGCCTACATAGTGGAGAACAGAGACCGAGTTTAATAATATCACACTTTTCCACACTCTTAAAAGGGAGCAAGTGTGTGAAGGAAAACCGTGAAAGTTTTACACAGCAGTTCAATTTGTTTTGTGACATTTATTATGTGGATTTGACAAACAGAAACCCTAGCCTGCAAGACAGGTGCTGTGTGTGGAGTTTCTTTA
This sequence comes from Danio aesculapii, assembly GCF_903798145.1. NCBI lineage: Eukaryota > Metazoa > Chordata > Actinopteri > Cypriniformes > Danionidae > Danio > Danio aesculapii. The sequence goes on from NC_079449.1 coordinate 45,062,028, forward strand.
TTATACGTTGTTGTTTTTTTCCTTATGTGGACAGATGAAACATTAATATCTATACTACTACAGTATTAATATGACTGTTCTCCCTCCCAACACTTCACTAAATGTAAAGGAAACGGTCCTGTGATGTATTCATGGGGTAAATAAAAGCTTCATGTAGAAACACAGACTTTGGAAAGTGTTGATCAGGTTTTTGGCTCCGATCAGCATGGTCGCAGGAGCTGCAATTCTACATAAACACTCTTATTTTGTGACGCAACACGTATATTTGCCCGCTCTTTGGTACAATTTAGTTTCAGTATCATCTAATCCAAACTGTGCTGTTCACATGAATACCTAATGACCAAGGATGGGGTATCAACCCAAAAATGACATCCATTTAAGGCAGACTCAGTCCGGGAGGGCCGGTGTCCTGCTAAGTTTAGTTCCAACCCCAATTAGACACACCTAGCTAATCAAGCTCTTACTAGGGCTTTCTACACTCTCAGAAATAAAGGTACGCGAGCTGTCACTGAGGTTGTCCTTTATTAGAAGGTACAAATTTGTACTTAAAGGGTCTTTATTGGTACCTCAAAAGTATATATTAGTACCTAAAAATTTAAGAGGAACACTTTTGTACTATTTAGGTACTATATGGACCCTTGAGGTATTAATATGGACATTTTAGCTACACATTTGTACCACCCCAAAAGGTACCACCCCAATGACAGCTCGTACCTTTATTTCTGAGAGTGTAGAGCATCCTTGGAGGTGTGTTGAGGCAAGTAGGAGCTAAAATCTGCAGGACACCGGCCCTCCAGGACCGAGTTTGGACACCCCTGATTTAAGGGATAGTTCACCCAAAAATGAAAATTTTCAAAGCTCATCCGAGATGTAGGTGGATTTATTTCTTCGTTGGACATTAAGGAAGATTTTTAGATGAATCCGATTGGTGATTGATGTAATGGCAGTGAATGGTGACAGGTTTTGGAGATTAAAAACAAACGCATAGAAGCCAAATCAATAGCTGTGGCTCCTGATGACGCACTGAGCTCTTGTGAAGCCAAACGATCGCTCCGTGTAAGAAATTAAACATTATTTACAGCATTATATGATGAATTTGAAGTCTCAGAACTACTATCGGACTACATTCACACATGCACTGAGAACTGTTTGACCAGGATGTGGATTAAAGCTATTAATATTGTAAATAACGTTCAATTTCTTACACTGACCGATCATTTGGCTTTACAAGACCTCAGTGTGTCATCAGGAGCCACGGCTATTGATTTAGACTCATTTAGGTGTGTTTATTTAATCTAATAACCCTGTCACCATTCACTGCCATTATACCAATCACCATCAGATTCAGCTCAAAATCGTCTTTAATGTTCTACTGAAGACAAAAAAGTCATCTTGGATGATCTGTAGGCGAGTAAAATACCAGGAAATGTTCATTTAGGGTAGGCAGGTCCAAGCTCGGTCCTGGAGGGCCGGTGTCCTGCAAAGTTTAGTTCCAACCCCAATTAGACACACCTGGGCTAGCTAATCAAGCACTTACTAGTCTTTCCAGAAACATCCGTGCAGGTGTGTTGAGGCAAGTTGGAGCTAAAATCTGCAGGACACCGGCCCTCCAGGACCGAGTTTGGACACCCCTGATTTAGGGTGAACTATCCATTTAATGCACAAATAACATTCCCATTTCTTCTTCAATTTAGAGTTGTGTCTCGTTTCTAGTCCAAATAACTAAAAACTCTTAAACCGAGAAGCATTTTCTGGACAAGCAATACATAGTCTTGTTTTTAGAAATAATATGCGCAACTTTGCTCCTTAAAGCAAGCAAAATATTCCTATTTTAAAGCAAAAACAAGATTATTTAACTTACACATTGGCAGATTGAGCCTGTTTTAAGGAAAAAAACACTTAATTTTGATGCATTACTTCTGAAAGCAAGACCATAGTATTTACTAATCTAGAAAATGCTTTTAGATTTAAGAATTTTAAGATGTTTGGAGTAGAAACAAGACATTTTTTTGCAAAGGCATCATCAGTGTACGATTCAAAAGATGCACCAATAGGGATGATGATGATGATGATGATATAGGAAGTGTTAATATGTTTGTGCGCAAGAAGAAACCTTTTTTTTTTCTCGTTTGAAACGGCGATAAGAAGAAGGTGAGAATGGATTTGGAGGGATTGGTGTGGACTTCAGACCTCAGCAGCTTCCGTGTGAGAAAACCTCTACATCATACCCATCTGCATCAGAGAGTTGGCGTACGCCATCGGTTTGACATTTGGATGAGGCTGTGGAGAAAAAGAGGGAGAAATCTGTTTGTAGCCTGCATTTATCACAGCAACACATCGAGGACTTCGAAGACAACACACAGACTTAAAACACTTCATTGAACATGCACAGACGGACAGAACCTGTATACTATATACCGTTGAAAGCAGAAGTTAACATACACTGTATAAAAAGGCACATAACCCTTAAAAAAAAGTCAGATGTTAATGTGACTAAACTTTTTCTCTTTTAGGTAAGTTAGGATTAACAAAGTTGTTTCTGTTCTGCTTAATAGCAGAATAATGAGAGAGATATTTTTGAGAAATTGTTATAACTTTTCTTGAAAGTCAAGTTTACATACAATAAGATTATTAAGCCTCTGAAAAAGCTCAGATGATGAGGTCAAGGTTTTGGAAGTTTCTGATTGGCTAATTTGAGTTAATTGGAGGCACAACTGTAGATTAGTATTTAAGGAAAACCTCAAACACACCGCTTCCTTGTGTGACAACATGGGAAAATCAACAAGCCAGAATCAACAAAAAAGCCAGATTACAATGAGCTTAATTACCCTGGGAAAAGACTCATTTTTGGAGACTCGTCCTGTGGTCTGATGGAACTAAGATTGAACTGTTTGGCCATAATGACCAGTGTTACATTTGGAGGACAACAAGCCTAGGAACACCATCCCAACTGTGAAGTATGGGGGCGGCAGCATCATGTTGTGGGGCTGTTTTTCGAAGAACCCTGTCTCGGAGGTCTACAGACAATTCCTTTTTCATCATGCTTGGTTTGTGCTTTGACATGCACTGTCAACCCTGGGAGCTTATATAGACAGGAGTATGCCTTTTAAGATCATGTTCAATCAACTGAATTGACCACAGGTGAACTCCAATGAAGCTGCTGAAACATCTCAAGAATGATGAGTGGAATGTACCTGAGCTCAATTTAGAGCTTCACGCCAAAGGCTGTGAATACTGATGTACATGTGATTTTTTTAGGTTTTTTATTTTTAATAAATTCTTTGTTCACATTGTCATTATGGGGTATTGTGTGTAGAATGTTGAGGAAATAAATGAAATTAATCCATTTTGGAATAAGGCTGTAACAAAATAATGTGGAAAAAGTGAAGCGCTATGAATGCACAGTATATTCAAATCGCAGAAACACTGAATATCACAATGTCAGATTTATCCAGCATCATGCAGCTCTACTTTTAACCATCCTAACAAAAAAATCATTTCAAATGTCATCTATTGCACCTTTAAATGCTGTTTCATGTATCCCAATAATCTGTTAGCATCCCTTATTTATAAGGATCTTTTGTAACAGTGTGTGTAATGTAAATAATGCATAAAAAAACGATTCCACTGACCACAGCAGTAAACTGGTGAAACTCTGGCTTGAGGTCTGATCCCCTGAGATGAATGTAAGCTCCTTTATTTCCCATCTGGTCACTAAAAGTGAACAGGAAACACACACAGAAAAAAAAAATGTCATACAGGTTAGTTTCATCATCGCTAATGTAAAACCATCTGTGGTTGTTAAAGCCCTGTATAGACAGTTAGATCTAATAATAACTATAACATCATATTTACAGGGTATCTGCAGGTTTCGAATGGCCTGTTTCCATTGAGTGGTACGGTCCGGTACACTTTTATGGCCGTTTCCACTGTCAAAAGGTACCTAAAAGCGAACCGTATTGTACCACTTTTTGGGTACTGAAGAGGATTTCTTATTGTGTTTTGGAGCAGTTGATATTGTGTGCAGTAAACATGAGCCAGGCTAAACTGGGTGTGTGTAAAATGAGCCCACAGAGGTGCTGAAGCCGGTTACGCGAGCCTGCTATGAGATGACTGATTATGTAGAAGAACTGAATATGTAAAGCACTGATTATATATGTTAAAATCTCATATGAAGTTATAGCTGTGAAAGGCATTCAGAAGAGTAACATATTATCAAGTTAATGTGCCATCATGACAGTGTATATAAACGATAGATGGGCATAGATTAATTTTTTTATCTAGATTAATCTCACTGTAATCTTGAAATTAATGTAGATTAAAATGGCTCATTTGAATTCTGCAGAAGGCATTCAGAATGTGTGTGCTACCCAAATAATAAGTCTTTGAGAACGGGATTCTCAAGCCAGGTGGCGCATTAGACCAGGGGCTCATCTCCTGTTTCCAAAATGCTTCACAAACTGCTTGAGAAACTGTTCTACTATGACAATTAGTGATGAAAATAAATGATTTTCACTAAGATGAACTTGTGTTTACTAACTGTTTAATCAGTTAAACATGAATTTTGATCTGTAGGCCTACAGAAGCTCCAAACAGTGATTTAATCTGACTAAAGTCATAACTGAACTAAACAGAAATGAAATTAAGACATGTGGAGTATGCAGATATTAGTGGCATTATTGAAGTAAACACCACGATCAGTAAACACCGTCATGTAGGACTTTGCCATATTTTCCATCAAGATCCACACATGCGGTAGTCAGTAAAGGACCGCACACACATCGCAAAATGCAGGCGTTTTTTTCTTTCCATTTGCCGTACGTTATTACATTCAATAACACTCTCACCAGTCCTTACTCCTTATTTGCGTCTAATATCCCAGTTTGTCACAGGGGCATGAATGAAACGTTCACGAGTTAAAGTGAAACTGCCAAACTGCAGTTAAAGTCAGGCATCCTGCTGATTTGATTCAGAAGGGCACTTTTTTATCAGATGGCTCACCGGTCAGGTATACATCCACGCTAAAATATCAAGGTGAAAGTCATCATAGCTTGCGTAGAATAGACCCAGCTCCCAACCCAACTTTGAGAATAGATTAACGGCGATATTTTTATATCGTGCGATAAGAGTCTCGCGTTAACGCAGCACGATAACGGTCCACCACTAATATAAACACTTAGTCATTTTGCATAAGATGCATCTATGAAGTGACCTCTCTAGAAAAGCCATTGTTTATGTAGACCTTGGCTACCGAGCTGAAAGAAAAACGTACCCAAAGATGGTTAGAAGGTAAAACTAGACACCTAGGGGTGTGTCAAAGCATCTGTTTAAAGACTGTGAAAAACACAAACACTTTAGGAATAGTCCAGGAGAGACTTCAGAATGCTCCGAGGTCTGCTCTGCACTTTCTCGGCTTTATTATGGAGAATACAACCTATTTTTTCTTATATCCAAAACCTCTGGTCTGATAGTGTCTAATTGATGAGAAGGTCAGCAACTATGACAGTACCCTTTCGGAAGGGTACCTAGCTCAACAAAAGGGTACCAAAAAGCGGAGCAAGAAGTGCAGCTGAACGCTATTGGTTTACAGAGATACGTCACTCACTCGCGCAACAAGCCAGGGTCTGTATGTGTTCATATATGTTAATTTATTTATTTATTCTATATAATTGCAGACGTTACAGTAGGCCATTTCACATTATCATTGATCTGCAGTTATAATCAAATCATGTTCATAGAAAGGTTAGTAATAAACATTTCTACACAAGTATTAACTTTAATTAGGTTGGCGAAGACCACATCCCTGATTGTGCTGTTCGATAAGGCCACAACCTCATTTAACATGTCCAAAATTAAATGGACTTTAAGTAAAAGGAAATCTGTATCGCGTGAGCTGTCATCAACCTGCTGCGCAAACTGTAAACACTTCGACTGTGAGTGACGTCACTTCCAAAGGCAAACACGCCCAATAAAATAGCCCCTCCCCTGTCGTTTGATTGACAGGTTTCAGTGTAGGCATCGGAAATTCAAATGCAAAAGGAATTGCAATTCCATTAGAGTTTTGGCAGGTTACAAACACAACGCGGAGAAAAAGAAAACGCAATTAATATTGCTATTTAGATATGTCAGGTCCGTAGCTCGTAAGACATGGGAAATGCATTTGCTTTTTCATTTAAATTGTGGCAGTCGCTGCGCGTTCGCGAAAGCGAAAATGCAAACGGTAATGCGGGATTTGCAATTGCATTTGAAAATTGGCCGGGATACACTTCTATAAAGGACAGAGTTGACGCACAAAGTGAAACGTGGAATTATTTAGCGCATGTCACAAAACCTGTTGTGCAACTTTGCTATGCTTGGGTGTTAATCAATAAATAAAAAGCAGGTCTGTTCATTGACGTTTCCTGTTTTGTTTTTATATGCTGTAGTATGAATTTTTTATCGTAATAAATACTTTAGGTATCGGATCGAAGTAAAAATTTTGGTATTGTGACAATACTTGCGCGCATGCATGCAAACACGCAGCCACGTAAGCGTGCATCCTTTTGTGTGTGTGGTTGCGTAGGTGTGTGTGTGCGTGTGAGACAGAGAGAGAGAGATCATAATTTCCATCAACACATTGAAATAGCTGCCAAACAGCACAGACGACATTTCAAACAACTGCTTTCATTTTTCAATGTGATACAGCCAGATTTTTGTGTAAATTCTAGTTTCTGTTTCTTTATGTGTTTCCTTTATATACAGAGTAGTGATGCGCGGATGGCGGTTATATCTGCGGGCACTGCGGATAACCCACGGATCGGGCGGGGTTGGGAAATTATACAATACATTATGATTAATTGTGGATGGGTCATGGATGGATGAGATTAATTATTAATGATTTTTGCTTGGTATTTTTTAAACATTCTGTAAAACATGAAAGTGTTTTTAAGGCATTTTCATCAGGCAAACAAGTCCTAATTTGCACGCTAATTTAAAAAATAATACACGCAAAACAGATCCAAGAGAAACTTTAAAAAGGGAGGAAAGAAAAGTGCCATGTGGGTGTGTTTTCGCGAAGTGGTTAACGAGGATGAATCAAGTGCTGGGTATGCAGTGTGCAACAGCAGTGAAGCACTGCATGTATATGAAAGCCACAAGACTGGTACCTCAAATTCAGTTGAAAGCAGAAGTTAACATACACTGTATAAAAAGGCACATAACCATTTCAAAGAAAAGTCAGATGTTAACGTGACTAAACGTTTTCTCTTTTAGGCAAGTTAGGATTATCAAAGTTGTTTCTGTTCTGCTTAATAGCAGAATAATGAGAGAGATATTTTTTGAGAAATTGTTTTAACTTTTCTTGAAAGTCAAGTTTACATACAATAAGATTATTAAGCCTCTGAAAAAGCTCAGAAGATGGTGGGTGTCAAGGTTTTGGAAGTTTCTGATTGGCTAATTTGAGTTAATTGGAGGCACAACTGTAGAATAGTATTTAAGGAAAACCTCAAACACACCGCTTCCTTGCGTGACAACATGAGAAAATCAACAAGCCAGAATCAACAAAAAAGCCTGATTACAATTAGCTAAATTACACTGGGAAAAAGACTCATTTTTGGAGACTCGTCCTGTGGTCTGATGGAGCTAAGATTGAACTGTTTGGCCATAATGACCAGTGTTACATTTGGAGGACAAAGGGGAAAGCTTACACGCCTAGGAACACCATCCCAACTGTGAAGTATGGGGGCGGCAGCATCATGCTGTGGGGCTGTTTTTCTGCAGGAGGGACTGGTCCACTTCACAGCATAGATGGCATCATGAAGAAAGAAGATTATGTAGAAATACTGAAGCAACTTCTCAAGACATCAGCCAGGAAATTAAAACTTGACCACAAATGGGTCATCCAAACAGACCATGAGCCTAAGCATACAGCCAGATTAGTTTAAATGTGCTTTAGGGACAACAGAGTGAATGTTTTGGAGTGGCGATCACAAAGCCCTGATCTCAATCCGATAAAAAATTTGTGGGCAGAGTTGAAAAAGCTTGTGCGAGCAAGACAACCTACAAATCTGACTCAGTTACACCTATTCTGTCAGGAGGAGTGCGCCTAAATTCCTTCAAACTATTGTGAGAAGCTTGTGGGAGGTTACCCAAAACATTTGACCAAAGTTATACAGTTTAAAATCAAAGCAAAAAAAATACCAAAGAAATGTGTGTAAACTTTTGTTGACTGTCTAGAAATTAATAAGAAATTCTCTCATTATTCTGGCATTTAGCAAATGTAAATCATTTAGGTAATCCTAACGGACCTAAAATAGTAAGCGCTTAGTATGATTTACCATCAGACATTTTTTTAAAAATGGTCATGTTGCTGTTTTTTTAAGAGTGTATGTAAACTTCTGGCCTCTGTCGTAGCGCATTAGTGTAGTATTTTACTATCAGAGATGTGTAGATTAGCTCACTGAGTCTGCTGTTAATAACGAACAATCCACGCTGACCTATCATCATGCGTAAAACAGAGAATTAGAATTATTAAAGTGACGATCGGGTGCAGATATATCCATAAATATTGGGACATTGACACAATTCGAACATTTTTGGCTCTATACACCAACAATGGATTTGAAATGAAACAAACAAGATGTGCTTTAACTGCAGACTGTCTGCTTCATTTTTAGGGTATTTACATCCAAATCAGGTGAACACTGTAGGAATTACAACAGTTTGCATATGTGCCTCCCACTTGTTAAGGGGCCAAAAGTAATGGGACAATTGGCTTCTCAGCAGATAAAAGGTCCAGAGTTCATTTCAGGTGTGCTATTTACATTCAGAATTTGTTGCTGTTAGTTCTAAAAAAGACTTCACAGTGCTGGAATAACATCCTATGGACAGATGAGACAAAGATCAACTTGTACCAGAGTGATGGGAAGAGAAAGAGGAAAGGAACTGCTCATAATCCTAAGCAGTGAAGCATGGTGGTGGTAGTGTCATGACGTGGGCATGTATGGCTGCCAATGGAACTGGATCTCTTGTTTTTATTGATAATGTGACTGCTGACAAAAGCAGCAGGATGAATTCTGAAGTGTTTCAGGCAATATTTTCTGCTCATATTCAGTCAAATGCTTCAAAACTCATTGGACGGCGCTTCACAGAGCAGTTGGACAAAGCATACTACAAAAGCAACCAAAGAGGTTTTGAAGGGAAAGAAGTGGAATGTTGTGCAATGGCCAAGTCAATCACCTGACCTGCACCCGACTGAGCATGCATTTCACTTGCTGAAGACAAAAGTGAAGAGAAAATAACCCAAGAACAAGCAGGAACTGAAGACAGTTGCAGTTGAGGCCTGGCAGAGCACCATCAGGGATGAAACCCAGCGTCTGGTGATGTCTATGCGTTCCAGACTTCAGGCTGTAATTGACTGCAAAGGATTTGCAACCAAGTATTAAAAAGTGAAAGTTTGATTTATGATTACTATTCTCTCCCATTACTTTTGGTCCCTTCACAAGTGGGAGGCACAAATGCAAACGGTTGTAATTCCTACAGCGTTCACCTGATTTGGATGCAAATAGCCTCAAATTAAAGCTGACAGTCTGCAGTTAAAGCACATCTTGTTTGTTTAATTTCAAACCCATTGTGTTGATGTATAGAGCCATAAATGTTCGAATTGTGTCAATCTCCCAATATTTATGGACATGACTGAATATCAGATAAAATTATATGTGCGGGTGGGTGAATAATTAGTATGAAACCACAGATCTGCGTGACATTTTAGTTGATCTGCGCATCTCTAATACAGAGATTGACGGCTCTCAAGGTCAAAAGATTTCTAGTGAAGTAGTGCTGTCAAACAATTAAACACAACTGATTGCATCCAAAATAAAAGTTGATATTTACTAAATATATTTGTGTGTACTGTGTACATTTGTGTTTATAAATACATGCATGACTATATTGTATAAAATTTGTTTATACTTTTGTATATACATACTGAAATATAAGGCAAATTATATAATTATATAGTATATATAGTAATATAACACTTATAGTCCAGTATGTGTGTGTTTATACATATATACATAAATATACACAGTGCACATGTATACATTATGTGAACACAACCTTTTATCTTGGATGTAATTAATCCTTTTACAGCACTAGAAATAAGGTATAATAAAATAATATATTATTAAACATACAATATGCTTTACTATATGTAAATATACAATATACTACAGCAAAACAATAAAGGAAATGGTGCAAAACTTGCAAAAATTCAGACTAAAATCAGGCATTTTAGCTCCAAAAATTGGAAATCTTGGACGGAGGTAATAGGGAAAGATTAGAGACAGAAAAGAGAGATCTTCATACCAGTAATTTGGCGCTGAAAACACGGTTATGCACTTCCCTGAGTGAGTGACCTCGTAACCTTCGGCTTTGACCTCATGGCTGCGCACAATGTACTGCAGTTTGTTCTGCTCCAGGAATCGCTCCGTAACGTCAGGCCCGAACTGACAGCTCACGCCGCGCTTACTGATTGACCGTCCGTTCTGCAAGACGACACAGTCAACATAGTCGAATCACAAGAACAACCTAAAGCTTTGAAGAACTGAGAAAATGAACAGACCTGCAGCTGAGGATCTGACCACAGGAGATCACACATCGGACCTGCACAGGAAATCACAACTCAGATTTAACATTTTCAAGTACATGCAGAGGTTAGGAGGTTACATTTTTACCTTTAAATTACATTACGCCTACATTACATTTAGTAGACGCTTTTATCCAAAGTGCCATGTAACTCTAGTTGTTGAAGTTGTTAGAACTGATAATGCCTTAAAAAAGCCACTGTTTGCCCCATTTAAATTTTAATTTAAAGTACATTTACATTTTAATAACATTCACTTTAAGAGCTATTAACTTCTCAATGCATCTCATTTCTTCCAGATTAGTTAGTAACAGCGCTTTTATTTATAAGTGTTGGTATGAATAATAATATGCAGTGATAACATTCTTCCTTACCAGAATCTGGCGGCTGCCTGTTCCTGTCTATCTTTCTAATGTCATCTAAGGTCACACCGTCCTCACTAAACAGTCCTCCGTGCATCACCTGAAACACAATTCAAGTCCATTAACACTCAAAATGCATTTTTAAATTCACAATTCCTTAGTGATGTCTGCACAACGAAGGATTTCACAGCTTTGTAGAGCTAGTAATGCTGGAACCTAGTGGTTATGCCATATCATTACATGAAGAGTTCAGATGCAAAATCCATCAGACCTCTTTTCTTGTAAAATAGCGTTTTCTATCAGGCTCCTCTGATTAGGTTCTGAAATTTAATTTTATATGTAATGGGAAGCTCATTTGCTAGTAAATGTTTTTCAAAAATGTCACTTTAGACAATTCTTTGGTTTTTAATAAGGTAGATTTTCTTTTGCATCAAAACCAGCTAAATCCACTTGTGCTTTTTCTGCAAAAACCTCTAAATCCACCTGTTGGGACAAGACAGTGTAATTAGCTGAAAAATAACTAAAGATGCAAATAGAAATTATTTTACCAAACATAAAACACATTACACAAACCACCTAAAATAAAAAATATATAAATCTGTCAAGTAAGCGGCGGTTCATTCCGCTGTGATAAACCAGGGACAAAGCAGACGGAAAATGAATGAATGAAATCTGTCAAGTAACTCCATTAATCAATAACATTAAAACTGACATTAATTAAATCTTAATGAGCTGGGGTCATTTCTGATAATTGGGATTTAGATTTAATGCAAGTAGAGCAGTGTAAACATTGCAAACATTGTAAACTAAGCTTGGTAGATTCAAATAACGTAACATTATGAAACATCAATATCTGTGCATTGTCCATTAATTTAAAAAGCTTATCAAGCGTATAGGTAATGACGTAATATAAATAATGAGTTTTATACATTATATTTATCTTTAAAAAGTAGCTTAAATCAGCAAATAAAACTCAAGGTAGGCTTAGTGGGCAAAACGGGGATGTCTTTCAGACACTTTAAAAAGCTGTCATTTATTCATTCAATCTCACCATACTCAAGGTCTTAGTCTTATGTTTATCCTCATAGCATCCATGTGGGATAAAAGACGGCATATTAACTTTGTCTTTTGTGAAACGGTGTTGCCGTTTAATGTATAGTAAATCAAACTCATTCAAGTAGCGTCGCTGCGCAAAAAAAACATGAATGCATGCTACACTTCCGACTGTACAGTAGAGTTTTGAGGTAAGGGACGTTTTTATTTGCCATTCACTGACAGTCAGACAGGCTCATCCAGTTAATCAAATTCTGTCTTTTATAATGGAAATCGAAAGCAGAATAAAACAGTCTCCTTATAAAGCCGGCGTATCAGCGCGCTGCTACATTGAAAACATATGATTCGATTCGCACCTTCTGATTGGTTCTCTGGATATAGCAGCTTTTGCGGTCAAAGGGAAGTGACGTTTAGCGGCTTTTGCCAACAAACTTATTTCTGAATGTGCTGACGCTGCTTTTAGATGATTTGAAGCAAATCTATTTGTTGAACATGTACTGCATGCCTAAAGCACTCACTCAATGTCATTATCTCATTTTTGGCGGAGGTGGCGTTTAACGGCTTTTGCATCTGAACTCATCATATGTTTTTCTATTTTACCTAGGAATACTGCAATCATTAAAAAATTATTGTAAAAAAATTCAACAGGGAAAAAATTGACATCGAGTGTGTGCAACAAACAACCATATAAGTCCAAAAAAACGAGATAACCATGTGACATTAATTGCATGTGTGAACTTTGTATACAAAAACAGATAAAGGATATTTTCGCGCGACCAAGAGTCTGCATTTTAAACATTAAAATAGCGTCACTCTGAAAAAATGTTGATGTGCACTAAGAAGAATAGAGATGCCATTTGCTGACATGTCCGCTTCGTATATTAGAAGGCCAATCCTCTGCAAAAAAAGGAGAGCCAACCAGAGCAGATGGAAGGACAGAGTAAGGAGCTTTGAGGGATGCTGGGAAAGTATATTTGAATCAAAGCGAAGACCAAAATCCAGGGAAAAAAATCCACAGAAAGAGGTGAGTGGAAGAACCGTATTGAAACCAGAGGTTTACATACACTCTAAAACAGCAACATAATCATTTTTTTTAAATGTCTGATGGTAAATCATACTAAGCACCTGCTATTTTAGGTCCGTTAGGATTACCTAAATGATTTACATTTGCTAAATGCCAGAATAATGAGAGAATTTTTGTTTTGGGTAACCTCCCACAAGCTTCTCACAATAGTTTGAAGGAATTTTGGCCCACTCCTCCTGACAGAATTGGTGTAACTGAGTCAGATTTGTAGGTTGTCTCGCTCGCACAAGCTTTTTCAACTCTGCCCACAAATTTTTTATCGGATTGAGATCAGGGCTTTGTGATGGCCACTCTAAAACATTCACTCTGTTGTCCCTACAGCACATTTAAACTAATGTGGCAGTATGCTTAGGCGCATGGTCTGTTTGGATGACCCATTTGTGGTCAAGTTTTAATTTCCTGGCTGATATCTTGAGAAGTTGCTTCAGTATTTCTACATAATGTTCTTTCTTCATGATGCCATCTATGCTGTGAAGTGGACCAGTCCCTCCATCAGCAAAACAGCCCCACAACATGATGCTGCCGCCCCCATACTTCACAGTTGGGATGGTGTTCCTAGGCTTGTAAGCTTTCCCCTTTGTCCTCCAAATGTAACACTGGTCATTATGGCCAAACAGTTCAATCTTAGTTCCATCAGACCACAGGACGAGTCTCCAAAATGAGTCTTTTTCCCAGTGTAATTTAGCTCATTGTAATCTGGCTTTTTTGTTGATTCTGGCTTGTTGATTTTCTCGTGTTGTCACACAAGGAAGCGGTGTGTTTGAGGTTTTCCTTAAATACTAATCTACAGTTGTGCCTCCAATTAACTCAAATTAGCCAATCAGAAACTTCCAAAACCTTGACCTCATCATCTGAGCTTTTTCAGAGGCTTAATAATCTTATTGTATGTAAACTTGACTTTCAAGAAAAGTTATAACAATTTCTCAAAAAATCTCTCTCATTATTCTGCTATTAAGCATAACAGAAACAAATGTGATAATCCTAACTTACCTAAAAGAGAAAAAGTTTAGTCAAATTAGCATCTGACTTTTCTTTAAAAGGGTTATGTGCCTTTTTAAACAGTGTATGTTAACTTCTGCTTTCAACTGTATGTCAGGTGTCAAACTCAGTTCCTGGAGGGCCGCAGCTCTGCACAGTTTAGTTCCAACCCTAATTAAACACACCTGATCAAACTAATTAAGCCCTACAGGCTCGTTTAAAACCTTCAGGTAAGTGTGTTGAAGCAGAGTTGGAACTAAACTGTGCAGAGCCTTCCAGGAACGGAGTTTGACACCTGTGCTACACAGCATAACATTTCTAATGGGATGACTGTGCTTTATTCTTACCAGTACTTTGTCATTGATGCACTGCGCAAGAGGAAGCCACTGGAAGACTTCACTGAACAGCTTGAACATCTGGGAGGAGTACTTCGCTTTTACCTCACCCTCGAAGCCATACATCTGATTCATGTTATCTGTTTCATGGTTACCTTGACCAGAAAACACACATTAATAAGTAATACATTGATCCTTCACGCACAAATGTTTGTAATGTTGTGAGCGCTCACCTCTTAGCAGGTGGAAGTGTTCTGGATAGAGCAGCTTGAAGCCAAAAAGCGTAAGAATGACCTCGACAGAAAAAGATCCGCGGTCCACAAAGTCTCCGTTGAACAGCTGAGATCTTGAAATCAAGGCTAGTATACTGAATTTTACTTAGAAAAACAAAAAAAACAAGCAAGTTTAGCTTGGGCTTAATAAAACTGACACTGGCTTATTAGCCATTTCAGATTTCCAAGAAGCGGGGGGTTGTCACGGAAGAAAGTAAAGAGGGTTGGGGGCGTCGCTAAAGAAAGTGAACAGCAGGGAGGAAGGCGGTTGAGGAGGGGTATCTGTAAACGAGGTACAAATTTAGCCCTGCCCTTATGGCTCCCCCTGCAGGTGGTGGGCCTGCAGGAGGATGGTCCCACGTCGCTTCTTCGGGCTGAACCTGGCCGGGTTCCCTGGGAAAAAACCCAGCCATCAGGCACTTACATATGAGCCCCAATCCCAGGCCTGGCTCCAGGATGGGGCCCCGACTGCGCCATACCAGGCGACGTCACAGTCCTCGATGATATAAAACTCATAAAGGGTTTTTGATCCACACTTAGTCTGACCTGTCACCCAAGACATTTTTGTCATGGATTTACCGGTCAATCTACTAACTACTCTCACCTATGGTAATGAGCTTTGGATCATGACCAAGAAGACAAGATCTCGGATACAAGCAGCCGAAATGAGTTTCCTTCACAAAGTGGCAGGACGCACCCTTATAGATAGGGTGAGGAGGAGCTCTGTCACCCAGGAGGAGCTCGGAGTAGAGCCGCTGCCCTGCCACATTGAGAGAAGTCAGCTGAGGTGGTACGGGCATCTGTTTCTTCTGGATGCCTACCTAGGGAGGTGTTCCAGGCATGTCCCACTGGGAGGAGGCCTCGGGGACGACCCAGGACACGCTGGAGGGACTTAGCTCTCTGCTGACCTGGGAACACCTCAGGATTCTCTCCTAAGACTGTTGCCCCAGCAACCCGGCACCAGAAAAGTGGTTGAAAATGAATGAATGAATTTTAAAAACATGGTGCAGACCAATGTAATTTAATGCAGTGCTTCTTGTACATTCTAAGACCCACTTTATAACATATATTATTTAGGCAGTGAAGATCGGTGATTTTTAAAGAAAACAGACTTTAACCGTGCCGATTTTGTAACAGCCTACTGTTCACCAGAAAATTTTGACCCAGTTTACTGACAAATTAATATTGCAACAGAGAAATACTAGGAAATCCCTGTAGACTGATGGCATTTCATGCCGTTCAGCCTTATAATCTTAAAATGTGAGCAAAAATAACCCGTTTTGTCATCACTTTAGACTTTACATTAGAGAATCATTCAAACATTAGCTCTAAAGTGACGTTGGTGAATTAGCAACAGTTTCTGCTGTTCTGACGTCAGCTGCAGATGTGAATGAATGGCAGAGGAAAGTAGCTCCTCATACAAAAAGGTTTTTAGACTCTTCGTGTTTGATTTTTTTTATATACACAATTATGCTGTCGAACTGTTGTATAAATGCCATATCACACTAGTAGCAGTTTGATATGGCTGTATATCGTCAGTGGTGGGACACTAAGACACTTGGCCTGCAGCCTCTTGCCAACGCACGCCTCTCGCCAGTGCTGATATACAACCACATCGTACTGCTACTCGTGTGATATTGCTCATATATACATGCGTACACACACACACACACACACACATACTGTCAAAACAATCTTTTATATTTGGATCTTTGCCCAGCATTAATATTTAGATTTAACTGGGTGGGACTGCAGACATATTGTTTTACTCTACATCCGTTGATCAATTTGCACACATACTTACTCCCTCACGCATAACATACAATGGTTCAAAAGTGAAAGTAAAAGGATACATAGGGATTAGTAGCAGATGGTAAGCTGTTCAGCTCAAAAATATTTAGAAGATCATAGTACTGGCCATGTGTGTCGCCACATATAGTGATTTTCTCTGTCTAAAGAGCAAGAAAAGTGAAAAGTGAGACATTAATAACATTTATTTTAAATCAAAGGAAACTACAGCAACAACAACAACCATGCAAAATACATTTCCCTTGTAAAACGGACATTCTCTTACCTCTTTTAATGTAATCTCAACAAGACTGGGAAGTTTGGTTAAAACTTCTTTAACTTGAACCAGCATCTGCAACATAAAAAAAAAGATTGATGAATGCTTTAGTTAATTGTTTGTTAATGCAGTGAATTGTGACCTAGACTAAAGTGTTACTGCTAACTTTTACTATAATGAGAAGTTTACAATTGTACTGGTTCATTACACAACCACGTCAATGCAGACTAATAGAAAACCAATAAATTACAATGACGTAATAAAATAATGAGATGAATGGATTTTTTAATGAATGTCAGCATTTGAGGAGCATATACCTGGTAAGCACACTTTCTGTGCAGTTTCTTTTGGTCTTTAAACCAATCCATCAAGTCTTCCATGAACTTCAGTGTAACCTTCCCATCTTCAAGTTTAGGTCCCACATAGTCGTCCTCGATTGCTGTTGGGAGACAAAGGGAAAAAAACTTGTACTGGGATTTCCTACACTAAACCCTAATAAATAGACTGAACGAAATTAATTGAGTAAACTCGTTGCCTCAATTTAACTGAGTAACGGAGTCTCCCAAAACCTGCATATTTAAGTTTATTTAACTAGCCGGTTTGGTAGATTATACAGTTCACCAAACTCACCGCTATTTACTGAGTGTAAACACAGATACAGGAACACTGGAGAGTTTTAAAGTCACGTCGATCAGCTGGTTTGTCTATCAGCGGATATCTGAGAGATCCGCTGATGAATCTCGGCTTTAAAACGCGCCAATTCGTGAGCACATTATCCTGAACAATGTGAATAAGGTTTTAAATATATATATATATATATATATATATATATATATATATATATATATATATATATATATATATATATATATATATATATATATATAGTTTTATATATAATTTATTTAATTGAATAAAAAATTCTGTAGTGATTATCTTAATTTTTCATGACAACTGACAACTTTATTGGAAAAAATGGCAGCAATGTTTAATGTTTTAAATAAACAGTAGCGTACTTTTAATCTTTCTTTGGTGCCGTTTAAACCCGCACATCAAACATGAAGCTCTTTTATGACATTGTAGTACATCAGATTTTAAATCGTAATTTTGATCAGATAAATCGTAATTATATGTACTACTACAGTATGTTGTGTAAAATGTACCAAAAGCACTGTAAAACCACTGTTACCGAAATTAAAAACCTGTGTCAAGGACTTACTCATGTTCTCGATGTCTAAGGAGTCGACTACTGATCGTTTGAGCTCGTCGCTGGCGATGGCCCGTTCAAAGGCCTTCTGCTTGACAATCTTATTACATTCCTGGTACTTCATCCTGGCATCTTTGTCATTGGGCCGAACTCTAACCACCTGTTAGAAAGATGACAACAGCACAAAGGAAAGAAAGAAAGAAAGTTAAGTTCAAAGATTCTTCAGGGGTAAAATCCTGTATCCACTGACTTCCATAGTAGGAAAAACAAATGCTATGTATGTCAATGGTTACTGGTTTCTTCAAAATATCTTCCTTTGTTCTCAACAGAGCAATCTCAAATGGGTTTAGAACAAGTAATAGCTGAATAAATAATGAGAGAATTTTCATTTTTGGGTGAAATGTGCCTTTAGCATAGTACACATAAATTGAATAAATACATTATCAAGAGTGTTCAGCTTGTCCCAAACTAGTTTTCAAGCCAACATGGTCTAATATAGAAAAGAAGTGGTATAAAAACAGGAAAATGATGCTGTGGGTTACATCTCTTGCACAGAACAATCATTTCGCCTCATGATGCACCACCGGGAGCTATTGGTAATATTTAGCTTTTCTCAGTTATTTTTGTAACTGTTGACCTGCATTATATGGCTCACCAAGAGATCACAGTTTCAAATGAACTACACAAACAAAACAATTAAACAATGCAAACATCTCCAAATGCGAGTTGATTCAGTTTTAATTCAGTTTAATATAATTATCGACGCAGCAAAAATGCATTAGTAATTTAACACGTCATGGTAATGAACATGCACAATATTAATAATGTGGGCACTGCAAAATCCTTTTAGAGTGTTTTTGAGAACATATGAAGAGTTCAGATACAAAAGCTGTTAAACGCCACTTCCGCCAAAAATGAGATAATAACACTGAGTGCTTTAGGCACGTACTACACCATCAACATATAGATTTGCTTCTAATCATCTAAATCGCAGCGTCAGCACATTCAGAAATAACAGTTTGTTGGCAAAAGCCGCTAAACGCCACTTCCCTTTGACAGCAAAAGCTGATATTTCCCGAAAACCAATCAGAAGGCGCGATATGTTTTTAATGTCGCAGTGCGCTAATATGCCGGCTTTTATCAGGAGACTGTTTAATTTCGATTTCGATTTTAAAGATGGAGTTTGATGAATTGGATGTGACTGTCCGACTGTCCCTCATCCCTCACCTCAAAACTCTGTGCATTATAAGAAAAAGAAAACACAATTCAATTCACCTTGATTTGTATATCACTTTTACAATGTAGATTGTGTCAAAGCAGCTTCACATAAAAGATCATAGTAAATTGAAACAGTGTCAGTTCAGTTTAGCTCAGTTCAGTGTATTTAGTAGTGGTTTAGTAATCACTACTGAGAGTTCAAACACTGAAGAGCATATCCATCGATGCGCAGCTCCACAGATCCCGAACCATGCAAGCTACTGGCGACAGCGGCAAGGAACAAAATTTTCTCCCGCTGGGTGGTTTTGAATTTATTTTTGCGGGTAAAAAACTTTTTGGTTTTCCATGGTATTTCGACAGCTTTTGGGCTGGAAATGTCAGCAACATCTGGCAACACTGAGCGCAGATCTTCTTGTGCGCTCTCAAATAAACGTTGCTGAAGTGCGATTTAGTGCCTTTATGTAACGAGTATGTCTCCAACATTTATTAGATTTGCTAGGAATATTTATGAATGTCTCCAATAGACCTACAGAGCGATATTAATGCGTCCTGAAGTAAAGTGAAACAGATCTACGTCGTGTTTGCTAGCCTCACGCATCATGCACCTGTCAGTCAGTCAGTCAGCACGTCACCTTAAAGGGTTAAACAAATGACGCACAGCACTACCACGGTCAGTTACAAAAAAGTTCACGCGGTTATAATTCACTTACCCTTTAATATATTTTGGTGCGATTATCACCCGCTATTAAAAAAATAAAATGTTTTTAATTAGAAGCTGTAATGTAGCCGTGGCGGGATGAATTTTGGCGTGGCGCCCCGCCATGGAAGAACGAAAGTAGCGGAAACCATGGGTGGATCACTTTTGAAAACCTACTCAGTGACATAATTTTGATGGTTGTTTGTCGCCACCTGTTGGTTGCACAATGTTATTGCTACAACATTCACAAACATATGCAAATCATTATCATTTATCATTCACGTTGCGCGGGTTTGAATTGAGATCACGATCTTGTAATGTTTGATCATGCAGCTTTACACAATGCATTAAATCGGGTTAAACAAACAGTGACAGAAACCACCTTTAATTAATAGCCTATAGGTAGGTAGGTAGGTCCCACCCAGCGCTTAATTTGTGAATTGCGAGGTCCCAGAACAGATCGGGGTAATGGATCCGGCATGTTACTCGAGGATGGAGAGGTGTCGCGAACGAAAGGTTGGTGCGGTGGATGGCGGAGGGGTGTCACTGACGAAAGTTAGCTGGACGGGGGAGTCGCGGACGAACGTGAAGAAGATTGGGGAGTCGCGGATGAAAATGAAAGTGAACATCGGACGGGGGAGAAAGACGGTTGAGGAGGGGGATCGGTAAAATTAGGTGCCGGATCAGATTAAGCCCTGGTCCCACCACAACTTTTTCCGTCATCATTATATTTTACAGGAGAGCCTAAATGCTTTCATACACGTGATTTAAACGATGTGGGAGGTAATCTCTCTGCAACTGTTACAAATGTTGGATTAACCTACGAATTCACAAAAAGTTATTAATTCGCAGGTCACACCTGTTCCAAACTGGGTTGTGATCCGTTACACCCCTACTGATGACCGTTAAACATGTCATAACAGTCTTGTCTCGTGAAAAGAGTCCATGTAAGTTCAGGAGAGTCTTACCGTTTCGTAATCTTTGAGTGCTGCTTTAAACTTCCCCAGGGCCATGTTGGAGGTGGCTCGCCGATAGTAGCCCTTAATGTAGTTCTTGTCCAGCTCCAGGGCTCGGGTGGCGTCCGCCAGCGCATAGCCATAGCACTCGGTGCGCAGGTACGACAGACTCCGGTTACTGTAGTATATGGGATTGGTTGGGTTTAGATCCAGTGCTTCTGTGTAATACTTGATGGCGTTCTCATAGTCTTTATCTGCAATAAAAGTATTAGATAGAAGTATTATATAAAATATTGTAGATAAATCATTTGACAAGACATTCTTCAGAGTACTTATTCTAACGTAAGTGAGCCTGCCATCCCAAACAGAACTCAATACAAGATTCAAAATGATAACTTCCTGTCCATTTACTCGCCCACAGGTCAACAACGATGTCTTTCTTCTTCAGTGGAACATTAAAGAAGATTTTGAGCAGAATACGTGGTCTTTAGTGATTAATATAATGGCAGTGAATGGTGACAGCTTTTGAGATTTAAAAATAAACACATACAAACAAGTCCAAATCAATAGTCGTGGCTCCTGATGCCACACTAACGCCCCATTCACACGAGGCTTCAGCGTCAATGCTTGGCAGAGGGCGTGTCTAAAGTTGGGGCTGACGCGATCGTCATAGTAGCGTCAGCCAATAAAATTAGTCAGCAATAGGCTACTGTCTGAGCTGGTGTATTAGCATACAGCGATCTGATTGGCTGACGCTTCCGTCGGCGCTTGAAAAGTTGAGCAAGTCCCAACTTCTGCAGCGAGCAACGCTTCTGAAGTGGCGTCAACGGATCCACAATGCAGTTCGGCAACGGCTGACATCACCCATTCAAAGTGTTCCGGTGCAATACATAAAAATGACCACTAGGTGTCACCGTAGAGTGGGGTTTCGAAACGTTTCGAAGCTTCGACACATTTGCTTCGACTGTTTCAATGCTTCATGAAGCCTCGCTTTGCCCACCAGTACATTCAGAATAGATTTTAAAGTATTATTACTTGTCTATTAATCACTAAATGGACTAGGACCTTAATCCATTACAGATATGCTCACTGAACAGATCATTTAGATAATTAGAATCAAGTAAACTAGAAATTTCAAGAGTTCAGTCAAAGCAGGGTGAATCGACCTTCAGTTACTAACAGCGCCCCCTGCTGCTGGAATCAGCTTCCAGAAATGATCAGATGTGCTCCAACATTAGGTACATTCACATCAAGACTGAAAACACATCTGTTTAGCTGTGCCATTACTGAATGAGCACTGTGCTACGTCCGACAGATCACGCTATTATGTTTTTCTCTTCTTTTTCATTCTTTTATAACCTGTTTTATCTGTTTTTATACGATTTGTCTTTATTAATTTTCTTATACTTCTCTTTTTTATTCTTGTTTATGTAAAGCCACTGTGTATGAAATGTGCTGTATAAATAAACTTGAATTGCCTTACATTTTCAACAAACATCCCACAGTTTAACTCGTTTCGTATTTTTAAAATATATCCATAGGATAAGCACAGGTATCAAAATAACTACCTGTCAAAACAGCAGGATGACAATTTCCCGATATAAAATGAATAAAAAGCGGAAAGAAACAGAAAATAAACTGTGTCTTCGGTGAAAAACGTGATCACCTTGTTGTTGTCAGGGTATTAAAGTCTTAATACTGTGGTAATGACAGCGAACCAACATTTATACACCTGACAGTACAGCAGTTCTCTACGTAAGTGTGTTACGTCATCTCCCCACGTCATCGTCGAGTTTATGTGTCATAATTATTAATTACGAACAGAAAAGTCAACGGTAGTGTGTGTATCTGATTCATCATGTGTGTGCTTATCTCACACACGCTGCCCTTTATTGATCTCACCGGTCCTCATCAAACCGCAAACTCACGCAACACAGCTCTATCCAGTCGACATCAGTACAGTCTCTTATTTACAGTGGGTATTTGGCATGATTGTACCTTTAAAGTAGTTATTAGCCTTCTCCTTGAGTTTCTCTGCACTGGCATTCCGCTCTTCTTCCGCCATCTTCTCGCTGCCGTGTTCCGTCATGCTGCCGCGTGCGCGCGAAGAGCTGTCGCAAACACTCACTCGTCTAGAACAGTCTAGAGACCCCAGAATAAAATTAATAAATAAAAAATAAACAAACGTTCAGAAGTAAACATTTTAACACACTAGTGATGGAGAAACAAACAAATTCATTAAAAGTTGTATTCAATTAATTGAATTATAAAATAGTTTATACGTAGTTAATGATTCAGATGAGAAAATCCAAAAATGGCTATGAGCTGAAGGGAAATTAATAATAGAAATACAATTAAATAAGTAGGTTTACATACATGCGGAAAAGACATTGAATAGAAATGTTTAATAACTTAAAATATAGTCTATTTTTATTTTTAGTATATTTTGTCACAGTAATAAACACTGTTTTAAGGAGTGTAAACAATAAAAAAGGTCCTAACGTATTCCGGTTTTTCTTTGTTCATTTCCATAGCTTACGAGAATCCCAAAATGTCCACATATTGATAAGTTATGCTAGATTTTTTTGACGTTTTGAATTATGAAATGTTCATGGGCTAATGACCACATTAGAATTTATGTACACTCACCGGCAGCTTTATTAGGTACACCTTACTAGTACCAGGTTGGACCCCCTTTTGCCTTCAGAATCCTTCATGGCATAGATTCAACAAGGTACTGGAAATACTCTGGTCCATAATAGCATCACACAGTGGCTGCAGATTTGTCGGCTGCACATCCATGATGCAAATCTCCCGTTCCATCAAATCACAAAGGTGCTCTATTGGATTCAGTTCTGGTGACTGTGGAGGCCATTTGAGTACAGTGAACTCATTGTCATGTTCAAGAAACCAGTCTGAGATGATTCACGCTTTATGACATGGTGCGTTATCCTGCTGGAAGTACCCATCAGAAGATGGGTACACTGTGGATGGACATGGTCAGCAACAATACTCAGGTAGGCTGTGGTGTTGACACGATGCTCAATTGGTACTAACGAGCCCAAAGTGTACCAAGAAAATATCCCCTACACCATTACACCACCACCAGCCTGAACTGTTGATATGAGGCAGGATGGATCCATGCTTTCATATTGTTGATGCCGAATTCTGACCCGACCTTCCGAATGTGGCAGCAGAAATGGAGACTCATCAGACCAGGCAACGTTTCTCCAATCTTCTATTGTCCAGTTTTGGTGAGCCTGTGTGAATTGTAGCCTCAGTTTCCTGTTCTTAGATGACAGGAGTGGCATCCGGTGTGGTCTTCTGCTGCTGTAGCCCATCCGCCTCAAGGTTGGACGTGTTGTGTGTTCAGAGATGCTCTTCTGCAGACCTCGGTTGTAACGAGTGCTTATTTGAGTTACTGTTGCCTGTCTATCAGCTGGAACCAGTCTGGCCATTCTCCTCTGACCTCTGGCATCAACAAAGCATTTGCGCCCACAAAACTGTCGCTCATTGGATATTTTCTCTTTTTCAGACAATTCCCTGTAAACCTTAGAGATGGTTGTGCATGAAAATCCCAGTAGATCAGCAGTTTCTGAAATACTTAGACCAGCCCGTCTGGCACCAACAACCATGCCACGTTCAAAGTCACTTAAATAACCTTTCTTCCCCATTCTGATGCTCGGTTTGAACTGCAGCAGATGACCATGTCTACATGCCTAAATGCATTGAATTGCTGCCATGTGATTGGCTGATTTGAAATTTGCGTGAACAAGCAGTAGGACAGGTGTACCTAATAAAGTGGCCGGTGGGTGTAGAACATTTTAGGTTCTTACACAAGGATAATGTTTGGGGGTCTGTGATATTATATTTATAGTATAGAATGATATATGTGAGGCACCACAGTGGCGCAGTGGGTAGCACTGTCGCCTCACAGCAAAAAGGTTGTTGATTCGAGCCTCGGGTGGGTCAGTAGGCATTTCTGTGTGGAGTTTGCATGTTCTCCCCGTGTTGGCATGGGCTTCCTCCGGTTTCTCCCACAAATCCAAAGACATGCGGTATTGGTGAACTGGGTAAGCTAAAATTGTCTGTAGTGTCTGTGTGTGAATGAGAGTGTATGGGTGTTGTCCAGTGATGGGTTGCAGCTGGAAGGGCATCCACTGTGTAAAACATAGTTAAATAAAACACAGTTTAATAAAAGTTTTACAAAAACACAGTTTAACAAAGCCAAAAAGAAAATGAATGAATGATTGAATGATATATGTCTGCAATATGTTGGCTATTTTGAGTAGTGTTTAGTCTTAAAAAAAATCAAAGATCTGATTACCATCTTTAAATAGTCTGCTGTATGAATATTCATAATGAACCAGCTTAAAGTCATTCTACATCTGTTTAATGTTCACATGGAGACCTTTCTTAAAAACATGACTAAATAATGGTCATATAGTAACGTTTTCTAGATAGACGGATTTCAATAAATATATAAGCCAAAAAATACAAAAACACAAACTGGATAAAGAGTGCTTTACAAATGAAGCAAACTAGAAAAACAGAGAAAACTCTTTTTTTAATGTCTTATCTAAAGGTGCAATATTCATAATGCTCCTGTAGAGGGCGACGCATATCTAGTGTACAGGTTTGAGTTGGTCATTTTTAGTTTTTCAAATCTTTATTTTCTTAATTAATTTGAATCATTATGAAACTAGATGTAACAAAATAATTTTCCACAGCAATTGTTTTTCTTAAATAACAACAAAAAGTTATCAGTATGAGCATTAATGCTAATCTTTGATTATGTGAGCATATATATATATATATATATATATATATATATATATATATATATATATATATATATATATATATATATATATATATATATATATAACCGTTTTTGCAGTGTTACTAGTGTAAATGTTTTCATTTTTAATTATTGCTATGGTATAATTAAAACAATATGGAATATCACATTTGACTAAATTAGAATCATTCAATCATTCATTATCTTTTCGGCTTAGTCCCTTTATTAATTTGGGGTCGCCACAGCAGAATGAACCGCCAACTCATCCAGCATATGTTTTATGTAGCGGATGCCCTTCCAGCTGCAACCGATCACTGGAAAACATCCACACACACTCCTTCACACACTTATACACTACGGTCAATTTAGTTTATTCAATTCCCCTATAACGCACGGTTTTGGACTGTGGGGGAAACCGGAGCACCCGGAGGAAACCAACGCAAACACGGGGAGAGCATGCAAACTCCACACAGAAATGCCAACTGTACATATACACTGTGTATATATAAATATATATATATATATATATACACAAATTACATGCTTAGACAAATACTGTAAAGCAAAGACACAGATGGACTCAACATTGCAGATCAACTGTTGTGAATGATGCACACATTTTATTATAGATGTCGAAATAATCTTCTGTTGTTGTCAGAATTTAATAAGTCTATAGCCTAGCTGTCCCGTTTTAATTAAAGATGACATATTAAAATATAAGTTCATTCATTCATTTTCCTTGCACTTATTCCTTTATTCATCTGGGGTCGCCACAGTGCAATGAACCGCCAACTTATCCAGCATATGTTTTATTCAGCGGATGCCCTTCCAACTGCAACCCATTACTGGGAAACACCCATACACACTCATTCCCCTGTAGCGCATGTGTTTGGACTGTGGGGGAGACAGGAGCACCCGGAGGGAAACCCACGCCAACACAGAACATGCCAACTGACCCAGGACTCAAACCAGCGACCTTCTTGCTATGAGGCCACATTGCTAACCACTGAGCATGCCACCCTAAAAAAAATGAAACTATAGATAATGTTATAACTGACTTTTTACTACCCTGCTGACATTTTGACTGTGTGTCTGTGTCTGTACCTTGCATTCCTTGTGGGGACCAAATGCCCACATGACCTCATGAGGACATATTGTGGTTCCGAAGAGGAAGTATCTTGAAAATGTAAAAATTCAGATATAAAATATACAGTCTGCACAGCATAATAATAATATGTCTATGAGAATCCCCATAAATTTAAGTGTGTATGTGTGTGTGTGTGTGTGTGTGTGTGTGTGTGCCTTCCAACGGAATGTTGTGCAGCATCTGTGTTTATCCACAACTATCATTGGCATGTTTATTGCTCTCCTTTGGCTCAATCCAGCCTGATCTCACGAGAAAACGTAAGTATTTTACGTTTTGTCAGTTTAGCGGCTAATTCGTACGAATTCGTACGAGTTCAGTCGTACGAAATTGTACAATTTTAAAAAGGAGGCGTGGCACCTAACCCCACCCCTAAACCCAACCGTCGTTGGCTGATGAGCAAATCGTACTAAATTGTACGAATTAGATCGTACGAGTTCATACGAATTAGCCACTAAATCAAAAAGTTACGAATTGCCGTGAGATTGTGTTGCTCAATCTGACTATGCCCTGCACAAATCAGATTGGAGAGATAACAAATCTGGCATTAATATTCTTGGTTGAGCCAATGTTTACTCAACCCATAGATACATTCAAAAATCTATTAACAAGCCATTAACTAAGAATTTTATCTCAATAAACTACTAATTAGCGGCTTATTAATAGTAAAGTATTAGTTGGGTTTAGGTTAGGGTATTGGCTAGGACTAGGAATGTAAAATAAGCTTTATAAGTGTTAATAAACAGTTCATTTCTTAATAGTATGTAACAAATCAATAGTAAATGGTGTGAATTGTTGCTTAAACTGAAGTGTTACCATGTGTAAACAAAAAATATATACACAGTTGAAGTCAGAATTATTAATATATAATTATATTAATTAATATGCTTGTCACATACATGCCCTTTTTATAATCACTTATACTAAGTAAACTTAATGATAACCACACAGTTAATGGTTACTTAAACTAAGGTGTTAGCAAACATATTACTAAATTCACTAATTCGAGAATTAAAAATGATTGAAATAAAGATTATTGGCACCAAAGCAACACATTGGCTAACCACTGCCACCATTTCCGCCTCTGTAATGTGGTTTTAAATGGTTTGAGAAATATAACTTGAGGTCATTTCTATTTAAAATCATAGACAGGGTGAAAGAAACAATCTTGTGCTGGTCACACAGTATTCACATTCTGGTTGGTGAATCACACGGGCTGACTTTGTTGTTAGTTTTTCCTTATAATAACAGACACTTGAAACACATCACATCTAGACCATCTGAATAATATGATGATTCAGCTTCAGATCAGTTAAGCGTGAAACCTATGAACATATATCTGTGAGAGGCTGTTCGTGCAGACATGGGAAGTTGATTAAAGGAATGTCTCGCTGACCCATCTGGCCATCTGACTGACTCACAGAGAGGACATCCCACCCATGGACTGTTTAAAGATCCCACCGTAAAGAAACAGACACCAGGATGAATCAACAGACCATGTGAAAGGAAGTACAAGTGAATGTGAACTTTCACTCCCTACATAGCGTGTGGGCAGCATTCATTCCTTTATACAGACTCTTTGGGGTAACACTTTATAATAACTGCACGCTGAATCATTTATTAAGTGAGGGATGAAACACATCCAGGAGCTTGTTATCGCAACATAAAGCCAGACATTTTATCCATTATATGCAGGCTCATTCCGAAAACGTAGTCCCGAGGACGTTTCTGGAGACCGCGAATTATGTAGCCGGAGGTACGTATGGCTGCATTTAGTTTTTTAAGCGAACGCTGCAGGGCGGTATGACGCCGTTCCTTTTAGCTCTCGCCGGCTGACCGCTTGCCTTCGTGTGGAGGGCTTTCCCGCCACAAACAGTTTGTCCGGTTAGCTCGTGCTGTGCGTAGGCGGACTCGAGACGCAGAAGGGAGCTGACCACGACGTCGACGACCGGGTTCGAGTCCGGGGAAGAACGGTTCCAGAAATCAGAGAAGACTAAAACAGAATCCAAGAAATAAAGCGAAGAGGTTCATAACAGGGTGAGAATGTGGTAAAATCCGAAAACGTGGTAAAAAAAAAATCGGACGAGGGCTTTTTTTTTTCCGGACGGCTTTTGTAAATCGTTGGTTGGGTTTAGGGCGGGCGGGTCAATCAGTAAAATTGGTTGGGTTCGGGAAAGGAGGACGGTGGGTCGCCCAGTCAATCATTCAGCCAGTCAGACAGACGTTCGTTCGACAGCGGCCTCTGGTGGGTTCACGAGAGAACAGTGCGAACGGCACTCGAGGGAGACGTCCGAGAAGCCAAAAAGGCGCACACAGCGGCTTCTCACGGATTCGCGAAAACCAAAAACTGCAAAAATACGTACCTCCCGGGACGTATTTCGCGGTCTCCAGAAACGTCCTCGGGACTACGTTTTCGGAATGAGCCTGGGTTGATTATATGTTTTACACAGCGGATACCCTTCCAGCTGCAACCGACATCGACACCCCGACAAATTTGTTGTATATGGTCAATAAAGCCCTTCATTTCCCTGCTGAAAAAAAAACAGCTTAAACCAGCATAGGCTGGTTGGCTAGTTTTAGCTGGTCGACCAGCTTGGATATAGCGGGGTTTTGGCCATTTCTAGGCTGGTTTCCAGCCAATCCAACCTGGTCTTAGCTGGTCAAGCTGGAAAATGGCCAGCTAAAACGAGCTTGCCTGGTTTGAGCTAGTCATAGCTGGTTTTGACTGAGCTCCCAGCCTGGCTAAGCTGGTCAAGCTGGTTTTAGCTGGTCATCTCCCAGCCTGACCAACCAAGGTCCAGGCTGGACGTGGCTGGAAACCAATCTGGTTTTAGAGGGTTTTTGGCCATTCCTGGCTGGTTTCCAGCCATTTGACCAGCTAAAACCAGCTAACAAGCCTAGGCTGGTTTAAGCTGTTTTTTTCAGCTGAAGACTTATATATAAGTTTATTATATTCTGCAAAAACAACTTCCTGGATGTACGTTATCCCACTTATTACACGGTTACTTACCACAAAACATCAAAATTTGAACATTGTTCTGAGCTGTAATAGCATATTTATTTTTCAACCAGGTACCGGGTCTGTAACATCATCGACTTTCGCTTTAAGATTTAAAGGGCTAGCATTGCACCAGACCGCCTTAAGTGGTTTCATTTGAAAGTGTAGAAGCTATATTTTATGCACATATGCATCACTTTGGTTTTTATTCTACTGTACTACAGTTATTTACACTTAGTCAAACATGCCAAGACCTACGAAAAAGTCTCAAGGAGCGATATCTTAAACCCAACAGGAAGTCGGATATTTACAGCTTCCTGCGGCGAAAAAGTGGCGTTTTTGCCATTTCCAGGCGTTGTATTTTAACGAACTCCTCCTAGGGATTTCATCCGATCGACACCAAAACTGGGTTTTGTCATCTAAAGGCCGTGGCGATGTTAAATTGCGAAGCTTTAGAGTTTTCGTCGATGGGCGTGTCCGTGGCTGCCTCGCAAACTTTGACGACTCGCCACGAAACAGGAAGTTGTTATAACTCAGTCATGCATTATGCGATCTGTCTCAAAATTCACATGTTTGATAACCGTCCTGACCTGAACACGTTTACATGCCAATATACACAGTATTTTGGATACCCGAGCTGGGTATTGAACATTGGTTCATTTATATATTTTTCATATGGTTCATATGTGACACATGTAAAAGTTATAGCTCAAATGAAAGCTCGTGCCGGTGCTCATACAGTTCTAGCATTCTTTTTACTGAATTATGTTCGCATATCAAACAGTTGTCGAATAAATCGCTGCGTTTCCATGGCGCAGAAGTGAAAACAATACATTTCTGATCAATAAGCAGCCCCAGATAGCACAGACACTGTCATCTCTTACCTTATGCTGTGCGCTTCAGGGCCATTTCTTCTCTGTTTTTGAGGTGATGTGCATAAGTAATCCTTTTATATGTCTGATGTGATCCAAACTTGATCAAACAAAAGAATAGTGAAATATGAAATGATTACATTGATTACAGACATGTGCAGAAACCACCTAAATTAATTACAGCAAGCTAGACCACACAGAATCTAAAAGGTCCACTTTCAAATTTGAGTTTATAAAAAAAAAATACAAAAAGCGCCTCTTTTTTAGGTGTTTATTATAACACAGACAGCATATACAGTTATTTTAAACACTTTCAATAGTGTTTTATGAAAATTCAAAGGGTTTTCTTTAAAATGATACCAAATTTTTGCATTTACACCTCTGCATGTGGATTTGGGAAGCTTTTAAATTCGGATAGGCAAAATCCAGGCGGAAATCCCAAAATAGCACTAGAGTTTAACTGGTTAATTAAATGCAAAGCTGACGTACAAAAACTGATAAACTAACCTGCGCATTATTCAGTCACAAAATGGCGCCAAAAACGCAAAGCAGACAGAAACGAAACTGGCTGGATAAATACTAACCTACATCGTTTTGTTCATTCACACGACGGCACCAAACAGTCATAAAGAATCAAAAACTTGGCATGACAGACAAACATATGAATTAATGTAAGTATATGGACGTGAACGTATTGTCAATTCCCGGATGAGTCGATGTTATTCAGCGGTTGTTATCTGGTAATAACAGACCGTGGAATGCTGCGACTGACCTATCAGAAGCGAGTATTCATTACAGCAGTGTAATAATCTTTAGTAAAGAGATAATTCATTATTTGATAAGCATTTTTTTAGTCAAGCATTTTAATACAGCTGAAAAAACACCATATTCTTTACTCATGAGCACATATATAATGTTCTTAATGTTTGTATTTTCATATTTTGTTAATGATAATTTTTTAATTCCAAAATTATCCTAATTATTGCATCGTTTACAAAACTTTATAAGTAGTTTTTAAGATTCATTCAGAATGAGTAAGTAAATTATTAATAAACTATTGAAACAAACTGCTATGCACCTTGTTTTTCGGGCATAATTGTAATTACAATAGTTACTCTGTATGTTAATTAATGATCTATTAACACAAATTGTGAGTTGATCTAAATTTAAGACTATTTGTGCTTTGTAAATCCCTTTGGGATCCAGAACAAGAACTAGAAAAATTAAACTGCAACTGTATTAAATGAATAATAAATCAATGCAATCGTATTTAAATAAAATTTACTATACAGTACTATACTATATGTTTTTTATCATAATTTTATATTGTTAAATTATTATATTGTATATTATATATTATATTATATATTATATTATATTGACACTCCCGTTAATACATTACATATCTGCTTACTAGTCAAGAATACAGCATTTGTAGCTGTGTTTATAAACTGTTAATTTAACATATGATGAAATCTTTTTTTTTGGGTCACACTTTATTTTAATGTAGAAATCAACCATTAACAAACCATTAATAAGATTTTTATCTCAATAAGCTAATTAGCTGCTTATTAATAGTAAGGTATTATTTGGGTTTAGGTTTGGGTATTGGGTAGGACTAAGGATGTAGAATAAGATCATACTTTGTAAGTGCTAATAAACAGTTCATATATTAATAGCAGACAGGTCATATGCCAGTAATAAATGGTGTGACTTGCTATTTAAACTAAAGTGTTACTATCTTTTGTTGTTGTTGTGGTGGCGCAATGGGTAGCGCTGTCGCCTTACAGCAAGAATGTTGCTGGTTCGAGCCTCGGCTGGGTCAGTTGGCATTTTTGTGTAGAGTTTGCATGTTCTCCCCATGTTGGCGTGTGTTTCCTTCGGTTCTCCCAGTAATTGTTGATATAGTCATAATCATTTCCATTTGAAAATTGATGAGCTAAAGGGAAAGTTGAGCTGAGTGACTTAAAATACTTTTGAAACTTCACTCTTTTTACTTGCAGATGAATGTTTTACATGTACTTTACTTAAACTTTGGCTTATCTTCACTTTCTGTTTTAAGTGTGCTCAAACTCCACCCGCTGTCTTATAAAAACACATGTGGTTGTAATAAATACCCCTGACAGACCTCCAGTGGACCTCCTGCAGATAAAACTCCAGCCCATAATTGATTCCAGAGAGAGGAATAGCATTGGAGAAAGGAATTTATTAAAATAGTTGACTGATTCCTGCGGTGCACATATGTATAAAAACACTGGATGCTGGAGAATATGTTGAATACAGTTTTTCAGCGTGGACACCCCATAAAATGAATGGTAAAAAAAAGGCAGCTGTGGTTGCCAGAAATTTAATGTTAAAAATACAGTAGAAACCGTAAAATTATTAAATTTTATTTATAAAGCAGGTTATTAATACAGCTACAAACGCTATATCCTTGACTCCTCACATAATGTCAACCCAGGCTCATTCTGAGAACGTAGTCCCGTGGACGTTTCTGGAGACTGCGAAATACGTAGCCGGGGGTACGTACGGCTGCATTTCATTTTTTTTAAGTGAACGCTGCGGGGCGGTGTGACGCCGTTCCTTTCGGTGCTTGCCGGCCGGCTGCTCGCCTCCGTGTGGAGGGCTTTCCCACTGCAACCAGTTTGTCCGGTTAGCTCTTCGTGTGCTTTGGCGGACTTGAGGCGCAGAGAGGGGCTGACGATGACGACCGGGTTCGAGTCCGGGGAAGAGCGGTTCCAGAAATCAGGTAAGAAAACAAAAACAAAATCCAAAAAATGAAGCAAACCAGTTCGTCACAGGGTGAGAATGTGGTCAAAATCTGAAAACGTGGTAAAAATTAGACGAGGGCTTTTCTTTTTCTGGACGGCTTTTGTGAATCGTCGTTGGTTGGGTTTAGGGACGGAGGAGGGTGGGTCAGCTGATTGGCCGGTCAGACGGTCAATCATTCTGTCATCCAGGCAGACAGGCGGAAGGTCGTTTGACAGCGGCCTTTAGCGGGTTTACGCGAGAACGGCGCGGGAAAAAGCGCGCACAGCAGCCTCTCGCGGATTCGCGAAAACAAAAACTGCAAAAATACGTACCTCCCGGGACGTATTTCGCTGTCTCCAGAAATGTCCACGGGACTACGTTCTCAGAATGAGCCTGGGTAGGCTATATACATTTCTGGAGAGCGCCAAATACATCCTAGGAGCTACGTTTTTAGGAGTTTTTGTTTTCGCGAATCCACCAAAGGCCGCTGTGTACGCTTTTACAGATCTCAAATTTCTCTTGCAAGTGCCATTCACACCTGCTGTTCTCACGTAAATCCACCAGAGGCCATTTTAGACTGACTGACTGACCGATCGACTAATCCACCCTCCTCCTTCCCTAAACCCAACCTATATGCTTATTTCACGCTGCCGCCATTTTAAAGAACCAAAGCGAAGCTGCAGTGGGAAGAAACCCGGAAGTATAGGACCAGCACTGTAAACATTGCAGTAACATGCTGTGGACTACACACCTCCAGCTGTTGCAGAGATTTCAAAATGCAGAAATGGTGTAAACATCACTTTAATATCAGTCAGTAAGTTTTATTTAAACAATTAAAAGCAATTTAGCATCAAACAACATCACAATCTCTGTAAGAGTAATATGCTCAAGTCTCCTCCTCCATTACTCAATTAAATTGAGGCAACGAGTTTACTAAATTAATTTAGTTCAGTCAATTTATTAGGGTTTTCAGTGTAGGAAAATTGACCGAAATCACCATCTGATCATTTTTCCATATTTTAATCGTATAATATTTTGTATAAGTCCTGTTGATTTGTTCATTTTTGCACTGACACCTCGAAAGAATGATCAACATTGATCTGCTTCATGATCATGCAGTCTTGCTCCATCTGTTAGTTCTCTCTATAATTTAAGCCTATAATGCATAATTCTAGCCAACGTTTTGTTTCAATAGATTGATTGATTCACTAGATTTTTACAACCCTTGACAACTTAAATGAAGCCATGTATGAGAAAGTCTGACCTCTCTGATTTATATTTCTATGACAGCTGAGCGGAATCCTCAGGACTGAAAAATAAACTCTAAAACTGTGACCAATGTGAGGAGAGTTTACTGCCACGTGACTTGTTTTAAGTATTTTGGTCCGTTAGAAACTTTGGCAAGTGAAAGTGAACCGCACCAAGAACAAAAATAAACCTTGTAACAATTTTAATCCCTGTTTTTCGGAATCTACAGGTGTGAAAGCAGCCTTAAATACAGTAACAAACTGCTAAACCGTCCTACAGTAATGTACAGTTCATATTACAGTTAAATACTGTGTCATTTACAAAAATCTTTAACAGTGTGTGTGTGTGATGACTGCTCTTTCTCTACATTCAGTTTTTCAAGACTTTCAAATCCCAGTCATTATTCATCCGTCTATCCATGACGTTTCTTCTCTGTCCTTATCAGTTTTTTCCTCCATCTGTTCATCATCTCTGTCCTTCCCAAATTATTTAGTTTTACTCTCAGTAAGGCTTAATAATCTTCAGTATATTATTTATATGGCATCATCATTGCAATAAAATAAGATTTATAATTTAATCTTTAGAAAAGTAGCTCATTAGGTTTGTTATGTTTACATCATGTAAAGATGAAGTCAACATTATTCGCCCTCCTGTGAAATATTTATTCTTTCACAATATTTCCCAAGTGATGTTTAACAGAGCAAGTACATTTTCACAGTGTTTCCTATAATAAAAAGCTCATTTGAATTTGAATATATATATGCGCAATTGGGCCTTGAGTTAGTTTTCTGATATAAAAACACTAAAGGGTAACACTTTAGCTTCCGTCACAATTCACGCTATTAACTACTGACTTCTTAGCTGCTTATTATTAATATATTAACTGTTAATGAGCACTTATAAAGCATGATCTTATTCTACATCCCTAATCCTACCCAAAGCCCAAACCTAAACCCAACTAATACCTTACTAACTATTAACAAACAGCTAATTAGTAGTTTATTAAGCTAGTAGTGTTAGTTAATGGTTTATTGCCGTGAATTGTGACCTAAACTAAAGTGTTAGCCACTAAAGTTGTTTACATGCTTGGGAAATGTTATGTAATTCAATTATGTGATGATGTTGATGATGTGGTGGACAAAGCTACTGGAGCTGCCTGAAACACTGTGTGAGAGACTCTGTCAGAGAGTGTTTATATTCCCTGGAGCTTCTGTTTATATTATCTATGGAGCTGTTTAGGACAAAGACTATTTACAACCCAGGCTCATTGGAAATATGTACATAAAAATATGTTTAACTGACTATAAGAAACTTTGCAAGTACATGTCAACTTACACTAACCCCAACCTAACAGTCTACTTATAATCTAATGAGAATTAGTTGGCATGTAGATATAATGTAACTTAATTCAACAAACGGACCATCAAAATGAAGTGTGATTAAGTTAGCTTATTAGTTTTTACAAATTTAAATGGATTGAACATAAAACAATTAAGTTGTCCACAAAAAACTCAAGAATTGAGTTCAGAATTTCAACTAGGTAGTTTGAATTATAGATATATACACTAGATATCACATACGGACCCTGAGTATGCGTCAATAGCGCCGCCACATTTGTACAGTGCTCCCAGGACAAGAGTCATTCAACCGCACTAGTCAAGACAGTGTTACTACGTGAAGATGCTGGACTTTAACGCTGTCTACGGGTGAAGTAACGAGCAAACAAAGAAAACAAAGCACAAAGGCAGAACATTTCATGCACTGTAAAAAATGCAGGGTTCCAGACAATTCATTTATGTTGTCCCAACACAAATCGATTAGGTTAACTTAACACTTCCAACAAATTTATGTAGATCGAACATAAAAAATTAAGTTTACCCAATAAATCTTAAGAATTGTGTTGTTTCAGCTCATTTTAAATAAGTAGTTTGAACAAAGTAAATAAATATATATTTTTTTGAGTGTAGGTTAGATTTAGTTTTTACGTTTTTGTATGTCATAAACTTTTGTGCTGAACAGGTAACGTTATTGATGATAATACAGTCTCTTACTGCATTCACCATAGGGCAAAGTAGCACCCACTCACAATAAATACTCTGCTTATGCTAGTTTTGTTGAATAAAATCAACAAACAATGCAAATGAAATATGACAACGAGATGCTGCGGTGCCGGAAACTTGTATTATTGTGGCTAAGTGAACGAGTCGTTCATAACGGCGATTCATTCACAAACGAATCGCTCCCTCCGTCAGTATGAGAAGTGAAAGCAGGAGACGAGGTGTGTTTCAGGACACGGAGTAGATCAAATTTAACAGGGAGGGTGGATAATACATTTCCATACACACAAACACAAGCTTTTTGTCAGGAATATATTATAATGCTGCAAAATACAGTAAATTAACTACTCTATATTAACTGTAAATTACTTATCTACTAAAAAAGAGATACTGTTTTTTTATTTATTTTTGTTATTAGCAAAACTGATGAGGCTGATTAAATAAAAGACAAATTAACAAAAATGATTGTTTCATTAGTATTTTAATTTAATATGTTTATTTATAATGTAATATAAAATGTTTGCTGAATTGTTTATTGTATTGTAATTTTTATATGTTCATATTATCATTATACTTTAAGAAAAATCATAGGTCTTGAAAAACATCCTATACTATAGTGATCTAAAAAAATAATTGACAGAATCAAAAATATCCTATAGACAAAAAGGGAAATTGCATTAAAAAAACACAATCTAATCACAGTCTAATAATTCTAAAAATCTAAATCAGATCCTAAAGACAAAGTGGAAATTCCAATAAATTAAGTCATAATGCCCAAAAGGATTTTAAAATCCTATAGGACAAGGTAAAAAAACAATAAAAAAATTCTGAATGTCCATTATAATTTTACAATCCTATAGGAGAAAGTGAAAATCCTATAGGAAAAATTCTCAATGTCCATTATAATTTTACAATCCTATAGGAGAAAGTGAAACTCCTATAAGAAAGATTCTGAACGTCCATTATAATTTTACAATCCTATAGGAGAAAGTGAAAATCCTATAAGAAAAATTCTGAATGTCCATTATAATTTCACAATCCTATAGGAGAAAGTGAAAATCCTATAAGAAAAATTCTGAATGTCCATTATAATTTTACAATCCTATAGGAGAAAGTGAAACTCCTATAAGAAAAATTCTGAATGTCCATTATAATTTTACAATCCTATAGGAGAAAGTGAAAATCCTATAGGAAAAATTCTGAATGTCCATTATAATTTCACAATCCTATAGGAGAAAGTGAAAATCCTATAAGAAAAATTCTGAATGTCCATTATAATTTTACAATCCTATAGGAGAAAGTGAAAATCCTATAGGAAAAATTCTGAATGTCCATTATAATTTCACAATCCTATAGGAGAAAGTGAAAATCCTATAAGAAAAATTCTGAATGTCCATTATAATTTTAGGAATCTTTAAAGATCCTATAGGAGAAAGTGAAAATCCTGTAAGAAAAATCTAAGATCCTATAGGATCCTAAAGGATAAACTGACATTCCAGTAGGATTTTTTGACAAGGCATATGCCTGTGCGATCACTGATCCATCAATGTAGAAAACTGATGTAAAATTATCATTTTCGTAATTTAAAAAAATGCATAAAGACCAGCAGGAAAACTCCCGATCGTAGATATATGTGTATATGTGTATATCTCTGGCTCTGGATGGCCACAGTCCTCCACTGCAGCTGGGTCCCGCATTCATTTCAAAGGAGCGCTACCTTGTACTAAAATGGCGGCTCTATTGACGCATTCCTTCCAATAGACAACAACAGGGTGGGCAACATCTAATGTATATATCTATGAGTTTGAACAAGCAGCAAACCTCATTTTTTAGCGTGCTGTCTTCAGTAGAAATCCTCAGTTCATGAAGTTATTCAGAGTGTAAATGGAAAGTGGATTGTTGACCTGTTAGTGAGGAAAGTCTGTTCATTATGGGTGTTTTCCTCGGCTGTTGTGAATCATTCCAGAGCTGTGCGCTGGACCTGCAAACACACACTGGACAGCAGTTTGAGAACAGATGAAGGCTGTGTGAGGAAATGACTAATCGTCTTAAATTAGAGCAGTACTTTCACATCTGGCTCCACTTAACTACTCCACTCGCTAACATTTTCTGTCCTTGACTCAGCATGTGTGCATTTGTGTATAACATTGGTACTATGTGTGTTTTGGGTAGGTGTGATTTTGCCAAGTAGGATGCTATCCTGGATTATTACGTGGCTGTCTGGAATACTGGATTCTGATTGGTCAGTCGTGACATTTCAAGGTAAGTTATTCCCAGATAACAACCGCTGAATAACACAGACTCATCCAGGAAGTGAGATTTCACTTTGATCATCAGTGAATATGTTCACATACTTAAATCCATTTATATGTATCTGCTTATCTGGTTTTTGACAGTTTGGCGCCATCTTGTGTCTGAATAATGTGCAGGTTAGTGTATACTCCATCAGCTGTTTTCGCTTCTGTCAGCTTTGCGTTTAGTTAAAGAATTAATAAGCTGTTATGGATCTGAACAATGAATAACTGTGATGGTTGGGTTTTGGATTAGGTGTATAGTAGTCGTAGACATTGGTGGGTACAGCGCCATCTTGCCGACAACATAGTTTTGACATATGGGTCTCTGTAACTTCACTGAAGTTACACCTCTGCTACAAGTTACACCCCTACTTCTTGTTACGCCCCCATCTTGCAGTCCACAGAAGGACACTACTCCTTTATTCTGCGATAACAACCTGCTGAATGTAATTTATCCCTGATGTAACATCTATGTTTATACTGGAACGTTGTTCTTGTGCAAAAATATAATCCATACCTAGTCCATACCACTAAACCTAACCAAAAAAATAAAGTAAAATTTATGGTAAAAAGAAAAAACAGGCAGGTTGCCAGTATTTTACTGTGAAAATTTGTACGAACCGTAAAAGAAATTCCCAAACTGTATGGTAATCTACCGTATTCGATTCATTTATGGTGTTAATACACCAATGTTATTGTAGTCCAATAATTTTTTTAGGATTTTTATAGCAATATTTATGGGTGGGGCGGCACGGTGGCTCAGTGGTTAACACTATCGCCTCAGAGCAAGAAGGTCGCTGGTTCTAGTCCCGGGTGAGCCAGTTGGCATTTCTGTGTGGAGTTTGCATGTTCTCCCCGTATTGGCGTGTGTTTCCTCCGGTTGCTCCGGTTTCCCCCACAGTCGAAACACATGCACTACAGGTGAATTGGGTAAGCTAAATTCAACCCAGGCTCATTCTAAAAACGTACCTCCACGGACGTTTCTGGAGAACGAGAAATACGTCATGGCGGCACGTTTTTCTGCAGTTTTTGTTTTCGCGAATGCAGAGGTCGCCGTGTACGCTTTTCGAGATCTCAAATTTCCCTCGCGAGTGCCATTCGCGCCTGCTGTTCTCGCGTAAACCCACCAGAGGCCGCTGTCGACTCACTTTTTGACAGACTTTCTGACTGACTGAGCGAACGATCGGCTGACCCACCCTCCCCCTTCCCTAAACCCAACCAATTTTATCGATTGACCCGGCCACCCACTTCCCTAAACCCAACCAACACGTTTCAAAAGCAATAAAAAAAAAAACCCTCGTTTTGTTTACAACATTTTCAGATTTTACCACATCCTCACCCTGCTATTCACTTGTTTGTTTTATATTTTGGATTCTGTTTTTGTCTTACCTGCTTTCTGGAACTGCTCTTCACCGGACTTGAACCCCCGTCTTTGTGGTCAACTTCTCTCTGCATCTCAAATCCGCCAACGGACGTGGCGCGCTAACAGGACAAACTGGTTGCAGAAGGATTGCCGTCCATACGGAGGTAAGCGGTCAGCTGGTAAGCGCGAAAAGGAATGGCGTCACACCGCCCCGTATCGTTCGTTTAAAGAAATTAAATGCAGCCAAACGTACCTCCGCCTACATAATTCGCCGTCTCCAGAAACGTCTGCAGGGCTACGTTTTCACAATGAGCCTGTGTTGGCTAAATTGGCTGTAGTGTATAAGTGTGTATGGGTGTTACCCAGTACTGGGTTGCAGCTATAAGGGCAGCCGCCGTGTAAAACATATACCGGAATAGTTGACGGTTCATTCTGCTGCGGTGACCTCTGATAAATAAGGCACTAAGCCGAAGGAAAATGAATATTTATGGGTGGTGTTGCCATTTTTATGACAAACATGCTCCTCTCCTGGCTCTCTGGATCTTCTCAGGCTGGGGATGTCAGGAGGGGGTCTTTCCGGCTGGGGGAATAAATGCGGTGAGCAATCATGTGTCTGTGACCATATAATCTCTGATTAGTGTAAAAAGCTGTTTGATCTAAAAAGCCTAGGGGTAGACCCGGCCTCTGTCCTTCCATGGGGAGAAGAAGGTTTACTTCAAAAATGTCTTGTTTGTAGACAATATCACACACAAAAACATTACATCTGCTGTTTGTTCTAACTCCTAATTTAAAATGAGCTGAAACAACACAATTCTTCAGTTTTTTGAGGGGACAATTTAATTGTTTTATGTTCAATCCACTTAAATTTGTAAAAACTAATAAGCTTAATTCCTTCTTGTTGTCCCAACACAAATCGATTGTATGGAACCCAGCATTATTTACAGTGTTGTACACGTAGAAGACAATAGTTTTTACTTGCTAGGAAAATACTTCGTGATTCAAGTGTTTTTTGATATTTGAACTAGAAACGAGACATAATATTAAAAATAAGAAAAGCAGTTTTTTTTGCATAATAATTAATGAATTTGAAATAAATAATCTTTTTTTGCAGAATTAATGAATAATACTTCATATTTATTATTTCAATTCATGTCTGCATGTCTGGGGTAAGATGAAGGAGGAGGCATTGAAGATGAATTCAAAGAATCTTGATGAACTCTGGGAGTCGGTGCTTTTGAAAACACCATTGGTTGAGTTTAGGGAAGGGGGCTGGTGGGGTCATCTGTCGGTCGGTCAGTCAGTCAGTGAGTCAGTCGACAGCGGCCTCTGGGGGATTCATGTGAGAACAACAGGCGCGAATGGCACTCGTTAGAGAAATTTGAGACCTGAAAAAACATACACAGCATCCTCCGTGGATTCGCAAACTGCAAAAACTGCAAATATTATTATATTATATTATATTATATTATATTATATTATATTATATTATATTATATTATATTATATTATATTATATTATATTATATGTGTATTTTTAAAACAGTCAGACCTGATTTTTAAAGGTGCAGTTTATGGGGTTTACACCTAGAGGTTGATCTAGGTATTGCAGTCCAAATTCAAAATACTGGAGAGGGGTTTTTTTCACCTGGCCCCTCCTCCTGCGACACGATGCACATGCAGGTTTCCAGACTGACGACACAAACAGAAAAGAGCATGCCTTACTATAGAACCTTATGCGGTAAGCTGCTCGACTAATGTTTACGCTTGTAATATTTGTATTTTTCGCTAACTAAAAATCTCGTGTGGATTTTTTATAACTCTGACTCTGCGTCTAATTCCGGAGGCCGCTTCTGTCCTCCTCAGATCCCATTTTTAGCCGTGCCCGCATACATTGAGACAGCCTTCAAGACTACGCTTTGTTTTGCTCTCTGTCATCAGCACTTTGGTCAACTGTGTTGTTTTAAAGTGCTGAATTGAATTGAATAGAAAAAACGTAGCTCCTGGGATATATTTGGCACTCCTGGGATATATCTGTACACAGAAATGTATACAGGGGTACGTGATCAGAATGAGCCTCGGTTGTTTTTATTTTTAATGTGTGCTCCAGAGAAGGTTCCTTGGCATCAACAGTTTGAGGCAATATCTCGCTCACTCCTCAGGGAATCAGATTAAACACTAAGCTAGACACTTTTCAGGGAGAAAGAGTCAAACACAATCAAATACAGGATCATTTTGGATCACACTATATTTTAATGTACAATTCACACTATTAACAAACCATTAAAGGGCACCTATGGTAAAAAATCTACTTTTCAAGCTGTTTGGACAGACATATGTGCATGTATGGTGTAT
>NC_079449.1:45109755-45252255 GCF_903798145.1 Danio aesculapii
ACAATGTTGGTTTTTTTTTATATATATTTATATAGGTATATATATATATTTTTTTTTATATAGGAAGTTGTTGTAAGAAATTGTCTAGTGCAAGTGTCAGTAAAAGACCCTATCATACACCCAGCGCAATAAGGCACAAGACGTGTTTGGCGCGATTTGGTGCTATTTTTAGACCAGCGCAACCCTATTTTGTACGTTTTTCGTCTCGTTGTTTAAATAGCAGATCCATTTCTGCCACTTTGTGGATTCATGGGTGTGCTGGTCTATAATGGAGGTGTGTTAAGGCGCATTGTTGGCGCGTTGCTATTTTGAGGAACTGAAATAGACCGCACCATTAACCAACTGAAAGCTGCTCTAAAGTCCAGCGCATATAGTTATGC
This sequence comes from Danio aesculapii, assembly GCF_903798145.1. NCBI lineage: Eukaryota > Metazoa > Chordata > Actinopteri > Cypriniformes > Danionidae > Danio > Danio aesculapii. Next base: position 45,110,136 of record NC_079449.1, read on the forward strand.
GCCTTTGCAGGTCCAAACGCTTACACATTGCTGAATACACTCAGGATGTACAGCAACACACAAATATATTTACAAATGAAGACAATTAAAGGATTAAAATATTACAAAACTGATTATTTTCTACATCAATATAAACACCACTGCCTCCATGCCTTCTTCACCTCTTTTTTCAGTTTATTCATGATAATCTGCATTAGTATAATGTTATTATTATTAGCAGTATTATTTATTATATGCAGATTTGTATTGTTTTAATTAAAACTAGTTTAGATTTGCCCACCCGTGGGGTTTTGGAGACGTTTGCATCACCATATGGGGCATAAGAACAGGACGTGTGTTTGGATACAACTATATAGTTTTTTGACCACACTTCATTATTATTGTTCATTTATTCCTTTGCTGGAAATTAGAACTGAATTTAGAAATAGTTTGGAAACAAATTTGAGCTTAACAAATGAAATCAAATATGTAGACTAATGGATGTCTTCAGTGAAGTGAGATTCCACGAAAGTAAAGGAGTAAAGAGAAAAAGTAAAGTAAAGAGAAAGTAAAGAGGCTGAATGGAGGAGGCTCGTTCTTTATCCTCGTGCTGCAGATGCTCTGTTTAACCGTTTTCTCACTAGTGAAGCAGTTTTTACACTTACAAAGTCGCCATGTAAATAGCAAATGCACCATGGAGCGATGCCACTGACTCTTAAAGAGAATGGAAGATTAGAGATTGATTTATTTAACACACGTTATGCTCAAAACACACACACATAACTCATTAAGAGAATAAGCACAACCCTGTTAGACCATGCGCCGCGGCTCAAAGCGCATTTTTCCGTCCTTAAAATAGCAAAAGTTGATTTGGATTACGCACTTAATGCTTTTGCGCCATGAGCTTTAGACTTTGCGCCTAGATCGTTAAAATAGAGCCCAAAGTGTCAGAGAGATGAAAGAGAGTGTTTCTACAGGTGGTTTGTCAAGCCCACTCACCAGTGTAAAGCACATTCAGAATTGATCATGTACCCAGTTACCCCCTAACGTTGTCTGACCTGAAAAATGTATCAAAATGAACAAACTTCACCAAAAAAAAAAAGTTCTCCACTTTTATAATAAGAGATGAGGCCATAAAAGTGGGCCCTGTGCTGATGGAACACACGAACACATCAATACAGACACAATAATGTCTTTACTAACTCAAACTTTCTCACCAACACAATTACAGCAATATACAAACTTACACATACATGAAAAAAAAAAGTCACATCAGTCAAATTTCACCTCAAAACCGAAAGACAGACATACATTTTGCAAGAAACATTTCTTTACCAACTCAAACTTTCTCACCAACACAAACACAGCAATATGCACACGTACTGTACGTAAAAAAAATATTAAATTTCACCTCAAAACCGTGAGAGAAAAAAATATACATTTAAATAAAAATAAAAACCCAACATTTTTAGGACCATGTTTTTGTTTGTGTGTGTGTGTGTGGACGTTGTGTTCATAAGATAAACACTATTTATATGATCATAATTTCTTTTGATCACATACTGTGTGAAATACTTTCACGCAAGTATCGAAAACTGTAATAATCGATCGATTAGCTGCATTACAGAACAAAATGCAGTCAATTTTAAAACTGATTGAATTTCAAAACAATATTAAAGGGCACCTATTATGCGAAAATCACTTTTACGAAGACATTAAACACAGTTGTGTGTCAGCAGTGTGTGAATATAACCAGCCTCTAATAGTAAAAATGTATTAATTGAATTGTTTATAATCAGACTTGATAGAAACGGTCTGCAGAAACACTTTGATTGACATTCTCCCTTTGTACGTGTCATCAGAGGGGAAAAGCCCCGCCCACTAGTAACCACCTCTCCCTCATTAGCATAGGGCGTTAGTCTTGTTTTGAAATCTGCCACGATGCTGACACATAGACATCTGTAGCTCCGCCCTCTTTTAAAAACACCACAATCTCATTTCAATTTAAAGCGACAGTCACCAAAATGACACAATTAGGATCAAAGCCTAAATGGGTCAGTTTCAGAGAGTTATAACACATTATTAATGTGCTATTTTAAGCTGAAACTTCACACACACACAATCTAGGAACATCAGAGACTTATTTTACATCTTGTAAAAAGGGGCATAATAGGACCCCTTTAATTGCCCTAAAATAAAATTCAGTTTATTATTATTTTTAATAAAACATGACCTGAACACATCTTTCTGATTGATCAACACAGTTTTATCAAGTCAAATTTTTAAAAACATTTCTTTAAATGAACAGACCCTAAATAGGCAGCTTTGAAATGTGTCTTCTTGTAACACTTGAATAGTGTGCAACATATAGTTTGTGAGCATATTACTCGTTTTCTCAGACCGATTACAAAAACATGTTTGCATGTGATCCATCGGGTTTCACAACAACCAGTCCTGCACTTAAAAACAAAGAATTTCATGAATACATATTCTAGTGCCCTTGCCTTTGTAGACATAAGTCTCATACTGTTTGCCATGAGCCTTCACCTCCATTGTTTAGTGCATACATTTCTTTTTAATCTGCGTTTACCATCAATTGACACATGGTATTAGTTTCTTTGGCATGCCTTCCTTGATCAATACAGCACCATTAGAAATCTTCATTTTACATTTGGCATGCGATGCTACTAGGCGGCTTTCGTGGTGCAATCAATGTGACGAGCGTAATAAATTAACGGAATTAATAATGTAAATATACACATTATAAAGATATCAGAAGCATATATTTGGTTTAATATCGAGCTTGTTTGGTCAAATGCTGTAACAGAATGTCTTTGTGTGATATTGTGCAAGCATTTTCAAAGAGATTTGTATCCTTTTCTACATCCTATTCCCTCTGATTTAGTCCACCTCTCATCATTTCTCCTTTTTTTTGACAATGTTTCCGTCCATTGAGATATTACGTATGTCCATTTTCCTGTGTGTTGGCTTACTTATCATTCCCAGAGAGAAATAGAGCCATGGAGCACTTTCTGAAGGTAGTGTATTGTAGTCAGATGAGCTCTTAACTGCACTTGCAGTTCTTCACCACCATGTTGGACAATTGCTCCACCTAGAAACAGAGCAAAGATGACACAACTCATTCATGTTAGTTTGTTTCTAAAACATTATACTATGTTTTTCTTAGATACAAGGCCCCAGTATACTTTAAATAAAATAAAAGATAAATAACTGAAAATAGAAAACTGGTTGACGCAATACAAAACATATATTATTACAAGAACACATAGCGCGCACTAATAAACCCAGGCACCAGGTAGCCCAGGTACACATAGTCATAAGCCACGAGTGTTATTCCATTCGGCAAGGTAGCCCTAGCCACATAATAACTGGTCGCCAAAAACTAATGTTATTCTATTCGGCAAGGTAGCCCAAACACACATAGTAACTGGTCACCAAAAACGAATGTTATTTAATTCGGTAAGGCAGACCTAGCCACATAATAACTGGTCGCCAAAAACGCATGTTATTTAATTCGGCAAGGTAGCCCAGGCACACGTAGTAACTGGTCGCCAAAAACGAATGTTATTTAATTCGGTAAGACAGACCTAGCCACATAATAACTGGTCGCCAAAAACGCATGTTATTTAATTCGGCAAGGTAGCCCAGGCACACATAAAAACTGGTCGCCAAAAACGAATGTTATTAAATTCGGCAAGGTAGCCCAGGCAAACATAATCACAGGTCGCCAAAAAAGAATGTTATTTCATTCGGCAAGGCAGACCTAGCCACATAATAACTGGTCGCCAAAAACGCATGTTATTTAATTCGGCAAGGTAGCCCAGGCACACGTAGTAACTGGTCGCCAAAAACGAATGTTATTTAATTCGGTAAGACAGACCTAGCCACATAATAACTGGTCGCCAAAAACGCATGTTATTTAATTCGGCAAGGTAGCCCAGGCACACATAATAACTGGTCGCCAAAAACGAATGTTATTAAATTCGGCAAGGTAGCCCAGGCACACATAATCACTGGTCGCCAAAAATGATTGTTACTCTAATCGGCAAGGTAGCCCAGGCACACATAATAACTGGTCGCCAAAAACGAATGTTATTTTATTCGGCAAGGTAGCCCAGGCACACATAATAACTGGTCGCCAAAAACGAATGTTATTTCATTCGGCAAGGTAGCCCAGGCACACATAATAACTGGTTGCCAAAAACTAATGTTATTAAATTTGGCAAGGTAGCCCAGGCACACATAATAACTGGTCGCCAAAAACTAATGTTATTTAATTCGGCAAGGTAGCCCAGGCACACGTAGCAACTGGTCGCCAAAAATGAATGTTATTTAATTCGGCAAGGTAGCCCAGGCACACATAATCATTGGTCGCCAAAAACGAATGTTATTTCATTCGGCAAGGTAGCCCAGGCACACATAATAACTGGTCGCCAAAAACGAATGTTATTCTTTTCGGCAAGGTAGCCCTAGCCACATAATAACTGGTTGCCAAAAACGAATGTTATTTCATTTGGCAAGGTAGCCCAAGCACACGTAGTAACTGGTCGCCAAAAACGAATGTTATTTAATTCGGCAAGGTAGCCCAGGCACACATAATCACTGGTCGCGAAAAAACTAATGTTATTCTTTTCGGCAAGGTAGCCCAGGCACACATGATCACTGGTCGCCAAAAACGAATGTCATTTCATTCGGCAAGGTAGCCCAGGCACACATAATCACTGGTCGCCAAAAACGAATGTCATTTCATTCGGCAAGGTAGCCCAGGCACACATAATCACTGGTCAGAAAAAACTAATGTTATTCCATTCGGCAGGGTAGCCAAAACACACACAATCACTGGTTGGCAAAAATAAAATCCGACCAAATCGAAGTTTGTTTTGAGTTTGTTTCGGCAGTTTGAAACCGCTCACCAAAGCGACCTTTTTGGGCAGTTTGTTTTGGTCCTAAACAACACATTTACAACCCATCCAACTACAACGTGGGTGTGTCATAAAGTTAGCATACTCACATCACTCAGCCTTTTTGAACTTCTTTTTGGACTCAAACGAAGTACTAAAAGTGCTTTGTTTGAAGTACACCGGGACTTTATACCAAATTGTTCTCAGTAATTGCACTCAAGAAGGCACTTACTGCTTTAAAAGCTCTCATATTCATCAGTCCGGAAGTAATAATATAGACATTTACCTTGTGTTGCCTTCCCACATAATAAAGAATTGGCAGAGGGTCAAGGATTGCGGGTACGCAGCATGGCTGAGCCGAGGCACCAGGGTTGTGGTGTTTGTACAAGGCTAATATCTGTGAGAAACAAATAAACATACTAACATTAGCATAAAAAGCTACACAATTCAGATAACACAGTGACAATTAATGTTTAAAATCATATATTCTAGCTTCTCAAGCAGCTCATTGGATAGATTTTACACCATTCACACTCTACTCACTCTTTTTGAATGCATTTTAAACCATGGATGGCCAACTCATTCTGGTTTTAGAGAGACCAAAGGTTAATTACATCAAGACTAAGAGCGTTTTAAGATTTTATTGAAATGTAGAGTTGAGAATGATTGACATATAAAGGAAAAGAGATTTTGTATTTCCTTATGATTTTAACAAGTGGAAGCATGTATAATTTAAAGAGCAATGCCCCCAAAATGGACCCCAGAGGAACACCCAACACAGGCTCAATTGAAATTCAGGCTTCAGTGCACATTTTTGTGAAACCACAACCACTTTCACTGCAATTCCTCTATAAAACAAACACTAAGGGGCAGTATGACACCAGCGCCTTTTGTTTCTGTTCACATTAATGTTATTTACATATATTTGATGAATAAAGGATTCGTTTTTGTGCAGTTCTTTGCACAACACCACATAAACAACTTAACGGTGTGTATGATTTGTAATGTAATGTTTGCCTCGCCTATCTCTAACTATTCTTGCATGGTCAGTTTGCTCAGTAGCTCACCTTGTACAGTATTGTACTTGTGATGTAGGGTGCTCAGGTTTGAGTCCAGTGAAGCATGGTTCCACAAAACAGGCTGAGCAATGTAAAGTCATGGTAAAACTGTGACTGCATTGCAATTTACTCTTTTGGTTGGGTTTAAGGAGGGTTTTGGGTCAGTTGATCTGTCCGCCTTCTCATGGACATGTACAAGGACTTGTAAATGTCACATATAACAAAACACAGGCAAAGTAACATATTTAAGATTCTGAAAAAAATGTAGACAGCGCCCTCTAATGGATTTGTTATCAGAAGCTGCAGCGAAATGAATCTGAAGCAACGTATTTTACGTTTTGCAAATATTAGCCAATTAGCCTGGATTGAAAAAAGAGAGGTAGATGATAAACTAAACTGACCAACAGACACTGGAAATGATCTGGATTTGAGAAATGAAGAGAGTCATATGCAAACCCAATATTCAAGATGTGACAGATGAATATTATGATCTACTGTATCAAAAACTGTGCTCAAATCCAGTAAAACCAAAACTGCATTATCCACAGGATCAACTGACCTTATCAAGTCTTTTAAACAAAGCAGTACTGTTGTGGGTGGGATAAACCTGACTGAAAATGTTCAAGTATATTGAGGTTTAAGAGTTTAAAAAGGATGTAATGTGACAGGGCAACTTTTGACCACTGAATAACCCCAAAAATCACAGAACAGGGGCATATCGCTTTAAGTTTTCTATCTTGGCGCTTTGATGTCTTTGGTCTGCCAGTATATTTTACTTTTACAACCTTCCCACTTGCTTTGCACTTGGTCCAGATTTTAGACACCGACTAACAACCTTTTCAACATTCCATGATGATTTACCATCAAGATGTTTAATAATTCTCACCCTTGTTAAACTGATTTTCTCTTATCGAATATATCTTGGTTTAACAGAGCTAAAGTGTGCAAGAGCTCTTTTTAAACTGCAGATTAATTAGCAGATGTAATCTGATGCAGGTGTTTGTTTTACAACAGCAAAGTACATAGTGATCCCATAACAAGCTCCTCAGAATTTAGTGATTCCACATGTTGTTCCTCATCTGTTTGCTCCATAAAACAGTTGCAATTGACTACAATTTTCTTTCTTTTTTAAATTATTTTAAGTGTTACTTAAAGCCAGACGATTGGACTGTTAAATGCAAATGGTTTTGTATGTATGTGACTTCTTATTTTATTTTTTCCACACAATTAAACGAACATTTTCAGAGAGTGGTGATTGCATTTTTTGTCTGGGGTTGTAATCGAGTCAATGTGCTCGACTGGTCTGTAAGCTATTGAAAATGTATGGGCTATCAGGAAAACAAACATCTAGCATAACACACTTGCCAGATTGGGGTTTCCATTGTAAAACATTTTTAACAGTGAGTATCCTTAATTTCCAGAGTATTAAACATTGTAATACAAAGGAATGTAAATGTGACACTGAGATAACATGCATCTGTAGTAGTAGTAGTAGTAAAAACATGGCAACAAAATCCAAAGTGTATGATTGTATTTTGTTGTCGCTATACTATAACATTTTCTTTGTACAGCAACCTTGAGGTTAGGAACTAATCCAATAAGAAACCATTAAAAATATTGAATTATTTGTTTGTTTATCTTTTCTAAAGTCAAATGGATCAAGAATGGCCAAAAAAAAAACATGCTACCTGAGAGTATTTGTTCTCAGCATTCCAGATGTAGGTACAGGACCCCATGCAGTAGTTGGCAAAGTACCCCTTGGGCTTGTGGATCCACTTCCAACCCAGATCTTTCCGAAAGTCAATGTAAAGCTTCCGCATACAGCAGGTCTCCGTTTTTCTGCCAAAGAATATTGGAAAGGAGGGATTTAGATTGTCTTATCATGTATTCAGTGGTTCTTGTTTTATCAACTTTTGTAACTGTAGCAGTTAATTAATAAACCTACACGCTTCATATTTAAGAACATTGTAGCCAGAGCTGCATCACTCCTTTTTGTGGACACGACTGCATAAAAAACCCTAGAAACCTTGTGTTTTCCAGGAAAAAAAAATCTATATTTGAAATTATTATTATTACTTAATGTCTTTATTGACATATTGTAACAAGGACACATAGTGTGCAGTATTAGTGTACTAATAAGCCCAGGTGGTAGCCCAGGTACACATAGTCATAAGCCACCCAGTGTTGAGCCATTCTACAAGATAGCCCAGGCACACATAATCTAGCTGAATTGGTCAGCAAAGTAGCCAAGGCACAAATAGTAAAGTTCACTTGTGTTAAAGTTATCCAGAAAGGTAGCCCAGACATACATAGAGTAGTTTGTTAGGGTTAAATTGGTCAGCAAGGTAGCCAAGGCACACATAGTCTAGAATATTAGTAGTAAGTAGGCCCAGATGGAATCTGTGCGAGAATATGCAGATTTTCGCAGATTTTTAGCCCATCGAGTCTATTTATTTACTTGTGTAAATGTGTGTAAATTTATATTTATTCAGTTTTTAAATTAATTTCAGTAATATTATTGGCTGATATGAAAATGTTCATCTGATTTATGTACAATACAGTTTGTAAAGTCATATTTTCTGTCTTTTAGTAGAGATATTATATGAGAGACTTGCTTTGTTTACCAAATGAGTGGTTCCAATTGGATTTGCATTGTAAACATTAAATAAAAGTTTAAAAGGTATTACTTTTTTATTTCATATGTCTAGTTTTTAGTTATGATACTCCCAAAATCATTCCGCATAATTCCACATATTTTTTGTTACAATATTCTCAGCAGAAATGGCAAAAAAATGTCCACAGATTCTGTCTGGCCCTAGTTATAAGCCATTCGACTCGCATAGATAGCAAAACATACGGTCCCATGGCTCAATGGTAGAAAAAACTGGCAATATCAAGTTTCTGTACTTGCTTTTCCACAATAATAAAAGTGGACATGGCTGTGTAACAGAACCCAAAAACCCGGTGTCATCCAGAAAAAAACAAACAATTTATTATCATTCCTTAATGTCTTGAGAATAAAACTGGTCAGAGCGATCGTATATCTATCTATCTATCTATCTATCTATCTATCTATCTATCTATCTATCTATCTATCTATCTATCTATCTATATATATATATATATATATATATATATATATATATATATATATATATATATTACTGTATATATGTTTATCAAACTAGTGTTACTTTCTCCGCTTCAGTAATGTCCTGCAGCAGAGTAACAGCTCGTGCAAAGGATGAGACGGACTAAAGTAATCAATGCATGCCCTTCTTTTACTTATTTTCGTCTTGTCAGGTTCACAGTGCAAACAGCTCCTTGGTGGAATAACTTGAGTGAACATAAAACAGCCGAATAAAGCTTTCTTCCTCTGCTTCAGCAGCACAGCACACGGCGAGCTCAGGTCATCCAGCATGCGTAATGGAACTACAATACCCACAATACACTTCGCTATAGACTACAACTCCCGTAAATAAATATTTTGGGCCTAAATAAATGTTTGTTGCAGTTTTTAATCGTTTAAAAGTTCATTTGATTAACCATATATAAATCAGTGGATATTATTACCGCATTTATTGGGTAAAATTGCTACTTTTTACTGTCATTCAATGTGTTTTGGTCGTTATCAATGCACTGTCACTTTAATTGAGCGTGAGCAGCGCGGCAAAAATAGACCCAGCGCGGCACTGCTGCTTCAGCGACGCTCACGCCTCGCACTGACGCGCTGCTGCTGTGTGCAGTATGAAAGCTCTAATCTGTTAACATGGACGCCGAAAAAACATATATAAAATAGCCGAAAAATAGCCTATCTGTGGCTCTGTGGTGGAAATTAAGTCTCTCACGCCAGAGACCTGAGTTCAGATCCTGACTGTGACACTGTGTACCTGCTATGTCAACAATACATAGATGTTATGACGTTCAAAGACATCAATGTTATCTCAGAGAGTTGTGACAGAAATATGCAGTTGAAGTAGAATTATTAGCCCTCCTGAATTATTTTTTCCCCCAATTTCTATTTAATGGTGGGAAGACACACTTCTAAACATAATAGTTTTAATAACTCATTTCTAAAAACTGATTTCTTTCGTCTTTGCCATGATGACAGCACATAATATTTGACTAGATATTTGTGAAGATACTAGTATTCAGCTTAAAGTGACCTTTAAAGGCTTAACTAGATTAATTAGGCAAGTTAGGGTAATCAAGCAAGTCATTGAATGACAGTGGTTTGCTCTGTAGACAATCGAAACAAATATATAATATTGGGCTAATAATATTGACCTTATGCAAGAAACATCTCATGGATGCACTGGGCCACCGCCTGGGATCAAAGGGTGTTTCGGATCTCTACACAGACGATTCAGCCGGGGTTGATCAAGTCCCGACTTGCATCCCAGTAGCAGTCCACGGATCAGCCCTCTTAAATCCAAAGCCACCCTGCGGCCTTGTCTCTGCTTCGCTTGCAAAACGAATAGCCCTTTTATTTGCCACTCCTATAATGCCTAAACGACTAAGGACTGCTAATAACCCGCTTTATTCTAGTCGAAATAAAACAAATAAGACTTTCTCCAGAAAATAAAATATTATAGGAAATATTAGAAGAGAAAATAAATCAAAAGAGGAATAATTGTGACTTCAACTGTACATAAAGCATAGACTTACTCATCACAAGTTTCATCGGTGCCAACAGCTCGTTTCTTGCGAACGGATGCAAGAGAGTTGCCATTTGAAGGCAAAGATAAAGCCAAAATATAAGGCTTCACCATCATATCGGCCAGACCAGCAGTGTCCCCCCTCTGCTTGTCTAGCCCTGAAAACACACACAAACACAAAGAAAACAAAGATAAAAAAATAAGCATATCAGGTTATTTCATCATAAACATGCAGCGCTGTTTCAGATTACGGAGATTATCATACCTGATATAGTGAAGAGGAACTTATCTGTGCTCTGCTGGTTTGCCTTACAGCCGCAGTATAACCTTAACTCCAAGGTTTCTTCATCTTCTATTAAACACAAACACACACAATATACAACATTTAATCTTTTTTTTTTTGCATTTTAAAGTACTCGGTCCCACTTCAGAATAAGTGTCCTTAATTAATATGTACTTACACCGAAATCAATCATTCATTACAATGTACTTATTGTGTAAATACGAGTGTTTTATGTTTACTTATGCTTGATTAAATAACTGTGTGTAATTATAACTGTAATTAATTTCTGTAATAAAGTTTAATTGACTTAAAGGGCACCTATGGTAAAAAAATCTACTTTTCAAGCTGTTTGGACAGACATATGTGCATGTATGGTGTATAGACCGTCATATTGGGGTGATATAAGCACACCCAGTGCTTTTTTTTCAATTTAACAACATAAAAAACGGTGGACCAATTGGAGCTGTTTTCAGATCGACCGCAACTTTACGTAGGAGAGCGGTCCCCCCGCCCACCAATATTGATTGACAGGCGCGTCATCATATCCTCAGTTTGTCGATGCACGTCCGCCATTTTCAGCGTGAGTCGAAGCGATATCACTAAAGGAACACGCTAGCTCTATTTTTAGATGCAAGGCTCATTGGGCTCAACACAAGATCAATATTCTCCACATTATCGCTCTAATCGGAATTATTGGTTGTATCTTTAGGTAGGTTTGCAAACATGTGTACTTCTCATTGAGTCTACCTTATACTTCAGCCGTTTGCATTTCTCGTGATCCCAGAAGCTCCCTGTGATCTTAACTAGCATGCGTTTTAGAACTCTAAACATAGGTTTCTATCAGGGTACATTAAAGTCGACTCAAGCTGCAGAAACCTATGTTTAGAATTCAAAAATGCGTGGCGTGACGATTCGGGACACTTCATGTTTCTGCCGCGTCACAGAGAGTGTCTGGTGTGCCGTGTCGCGGCTTTGAGCGGCGCATCCGGTGCCTCAGTCAAAGTAAATTCAGTGTGCGTGGTTATTAGTTTCTGTGTACAAGCTCGGCACTTGAAACTAGCACACAGTTGGCTGTAAAACTGTACAAAGACACAAATGATTTTGTACTCTCTGCTTGGTCTGTGTCAGAGTCGTACATGTACGACTGAATGGTGATCCTCTCACTCCTTCTCTTCTCAGTCTGCTTCAGACTCTGTTGCAAACGCAGAGCGGGTGAGCTCATGGCCCCGCCCCCTTGTTACGTTGGCGGGAAGCCGAAACTAATCTACATGTGAAGCAACACACCCCTAAATCAGCGAACTGTGGACACGCCCCCAACATGACACTTTTTAACACATTATAATAAATAAATCTGAATTGTGTTTTAAACTGAACCTAAACTGGCACACTCAGAAGAGCCATAATATTAATATTAAATCATAAAAAAAGAGGTAAACTAGGTGCCCTTTAAATTGAAAAAAAAAAGCACTGGGTGTGTTTATATCACCCCAATATGACGGTCTATACACCATACATGCACATATGGCTGTCCAAACAGCTTGAAAAGTCGATTTTTTACCATAGGTGCCCTTTAAAAGCAAGTGAAATAGATTAAAACTATAATTTCAGAGCCGCCCTAATGTTACTATTTATACGCATCAGCTGCCGACCGGAAGTTTGCAGCATTCACCTTACGCAAACACGCAAAGCACAATGGGTAATTTTGCATTCCAAGAAAAAGCTCTATAAATATGATCTTATTTTACATCCCTAGTCCTACCAAATACTCAAACTTAAACCCAACTAATATCTTACTAACTAATAATAAGCAGCTAACTAGTAGTTTATTCAATTAGTTTGTTAAATTCGTGAATTGTCCATTCAAATAAAGGGTGATAAATTCAACACAGGCTCATTGTGGATTCGTACCCGTGTCTACATTTCTGGAGAATGCAAGTTATGGAGTCAGAGGTACGTCAGGCTGTATTTCGTCTTTAAAATGAATGCTATGGGGCAGTATGACACCTCCGACAGCTTCTGTTCCTTTTTACACTACCGCTGACCGTTTACCTCCGTACGGATATTTTTTTGGTGTTACCAGTTTGCTCAGTAGTTCGATGTGCATGCTGGTGGACATGGGACGTGGAGCGAAATTGATCGTATTGACGAGTCCAGCGAAGAACGGTTCCAGAAACCAGGTAAAGCCATAAAATAAATAAATAAACAACAGGCTGAAAACATGGTGAAATCAGGTGGCTGTGACGGCTTTTCTTTTCTAGATTGCCTTTGAAAACACTATCAGCTAGTTTAGGGAAGGGGGTGGGTGGCTCAGTCGGTCAGTCAGCAAGCTAGCCTGGTTGGCTGAAGTGTATATTGCGCCCTCTGGTGGATCTATGCAAGAAGAGGATGCTCGAGAGGATGTGATCATCAAAAAGCATACACAGCGGCCCCTTCGAAATTAGCAAAAACAAAAACTGCGAGCAGACATACCACCGGTAGCGTATTTTGCTAGAAATGTAGGCCTGGGTACGTACAGTATCTGCAATGAGCCAGGGTTGGATAAATTAATATTGCAGACTGTTTCAACCAAACATTTTTTGTGAACCATAATTCGTGACTACACTCCTGTGGGCGCATGAAGTGTTAAGAATGATTGTTTTAAGTATAGTCATCAGCTGCATGTGGGAAACTGCTGTTAGAGTACCCTGGTGCAACCATCACCTCACCTGAACCCTGCAGCCATTCTATCATTGTCTGTTTCACGTCAAATGAGAGCCAGCGATTGGACAAGTCCTTGGAGACAAAGCGAGTTCCCAAATATCGAGCCTGATCCCCCACTCCGCGATACAGCTCCAGCCTCTGCTCCTGGTCCATGGTGGGATTCTTGATCCGAAGACGCAACTCGGCTTGAGACAGCAGCCGGTGGTCTGGAATACTGCGCTTCATCTCGGACACGTTGAAATACATCTGATGCTTGGTGTTATTCTGAGCTGGAAAAGAAAACGAGAAATGGAAAAGTTTGAGTTCATTCTGGAAATAGATCTCACTTTGCCATCACATGGGAATTTCCAGGTTGATGTTATCTAATCAGTGATCGTTACTTTGAGGAACTAAGTATTTTGTTGCGGAATTATCAATGTTTATTGGAAGGGCAGAAATTCTGGTATTATTGTGGATGGTACCTACTTTTTGTGCAAAAAACATGCAAAGTGTGTTATTAAATAAGTGTATATGTGTATAAAAGTGTATAGCAAGTAGTGATGTTGGTTCCACAATTATTATCATCATCAAGTGTTCATGAGATGGATTGCCTGAGGGAAGAAACTGTTTCTGTGTCGGGCTGTTCTGGTGCGCAGTGCTCTGTAGCGTCGACCAGAAGGTAAAAATTCAAAGAGGCAGTGTGCTGGGTGTGAGGGGTCCAGAGTAATTTTGGCAGCCCTTCTGCTCGCTCTGGATAAGTACAGTTCTTGGGGAGTAGAAGGGTTGTACCAGTGATTCGCTCAGCAGTCCGAACTATTCGACGTAGTCTTTGGAGATCGTATTTAGTAGCTGAGCTAAACCAGACAGTTATTGATGTGCAGATGACTGATTCAATGATGGAGGTGTAGAACTGTTTCAGCAGCTCCTTTGGGATGTTAAACGTCCTCAGCTGACGAAGAAAGTACAGCCTCTGTTGAGCTTTTTTGACAATGGAGTCAATGTGAGTGTCCCACTTCAGGTCCTGAGAGATGGTGGTGCCCAGGAACCTGAATAGCCGCGTTTCCACTATCGCGCCTAAAGCGAGCGAGCCAAGGCCAGTCGCGTTTCCACTATCACTTCCGGGGCGTAATCGGGCCAAAGCGGGGCTTCCTTGGGGCCAGCGTCCGGCCTTTTTCGGCCCGCCGAATACCTTGGGCCAAGGAGGGCCAACTGGGGCTTCGGGGCGGGGTTACGTACAAAGGCGGAGTTTTCCTGTCAGGTAAAGAGGAGACAAGATGCTTTCTTCCCTTACATTTGTTTTGCTATCGCGCTTGATCAACTCACTAAGAAAAATCTGTGTTCGAAGTAAATGCCGCCGAACTCGAATGTCCTTATCCAGGGATCGCTGTCTGGCCTTACACCAACAGACCACAAACAGTAAAAAAGCAATGGCTTCGGTGTTCTCCATCTTCCAGCTCTCGTAGTGATGCCAGGCTGTGTTTGTGGTTATAATTTGAGTTTTTTGTTCCCGCTGAAGTGGGCGGGTTGTGTGACGGGTTGTGTGACGTTTGATTCGGGGGACATTCTGGGGGCGGTGTTTGCGTGACGCGCTGCGAGCAACTAGCCCGACAGTGGAAACGCGACATGATTTCGGCCTCATTTCTCAACCTCCCGGGCTATTGGCCCGGCCAGGCCCGATTAAAGCCCTGGCTCACACTGGCCCGATAGTGGAAATGTGGCTAATGACTCCACTGCTGCCACAATGCTGTCCATGATGCTCAGGGTTCCCACTTTAAGCCAAATAGCAAATTCACTTAGACATTCACTGACTACAAAGCTGAATTTCCATGACTTTAATGAATAGAAAAACACTTTTCTATATATAGTGGAGTTTTTTTCACATGCATTTTTTTATTTATCTTTCCACCAACAACTTATGATGAAAATATGAAAAAGTGACTTTTATTGACATTTTTAATAGTTTGAAGTGATAAATTGTCTGGGTTGGTGCTGTAAATTACGGTACAAAAACCTGGTGATAAACTTACTCTTTCTGTTATTATACAGACTTAACTTTCTACATATTATTTCTTATACAATATATCATTTTAAACTACTAAAATATCAATAAAAGTCATTTTATTAAACTGCACTGTTGAATTTTCAACATCGATAGTCGACAAAGTTGTGATCAAGGTCAAATAATGCAATTAATATCCATGAATACACAGAAAAACATGACTTATGAAATACAGAACCTGTTACTTGACACGTATTTTTTTTTACAGTGCAACCAGCACACTGTTGAAATTCCTTCCACACTATCTGCATTGTTTTAAATGAATTAACATTATATTTGCAGCATATAGAAAGTACAGTGAAAAATAGCCTAGCCGTAACGACAGGGAAAACACACCAAACATGATTAAAAAAACAGTAAACAATTAAAAACAATTAGTAAGAGAGAAGTAAGTAAAATTTACAATGACAAGTGAAAAATTCCCTGATATTCCATGACTTGGACAAAAAAAAACAAATATAAAATTCCCAGACTTTAAATGTCTGGAATAGACCTTTTAAAAATGATATTCCAGAAAATTCCATGACCGGTGGGAACCCAGGTTTCAGTTTCAGTATATGCTTCAGACCAGAATCACTTTTGAACTACAGTAAATTGGTGGAAAACATAGCTCAAATGTGCTACAAGTTAAGAAAGCATGCTAATAAAACAAATCTTCATCAATTCGACACCAACATTTAAATGAATTATAAGCCCCATATGCAATCAATAACTAAAATGTTAAAATAAAAAAAAGTCTCAGATCTCCAACAACACCACTGACTCTAAACTGAAAGCAGCTGGGTTCATCACTTTTTTGGGGTCCCCCGACTCAATTCAATTGTTCTCTGCACTACTTGTGTTTCTGTATTGGTAATGTGGGAAGAGTTGCACACTAATATTCAATTTAATTAAGGTTTAACTTGAATTTATGGTTTACCTTAATGGTAAAATGCAGTCGTAGTGATGAAGACTTTGGAGTGGCCTAGTCAAAGTCCTGACCTGAACCCAATTGAGATGAGTTACAAGAATTACAACAATTCTGTAAAGATGAGTAGGTTGAAAATCTTCCACAGCGCTGCAACAGACTAGTTGCAAATGATCGAAAATGCATGATTTCAGTTGTTGCAGCTAATGGTGGCCCAAGCAGTTATTAGGTTAAGGGGCAAAAAAAAAATTTCACACAAGGCTATGAAGTTTTGTATGTCATTCTCCCTTAATGATAAAAATTTCAAAACTACATATTGTGACTTCCATAGAAGAAAAAAATAAATACAAAAAGGTTTCCAACATTCTTCAGAATATCTTCTTTTGTGTTCAACATTAGACAGAAGCTCATAAAGGTTTAAAAGAGTACAGGCAAAGTAAATGATGACAGAATTTTAATTTTTTTGGGTGAACTATACCTTTAAATATCTGCCTACTATACACTTGCTTGTTTCCCCTTCACTTACTGACACATTACTTAGATTCATAACTTACTCTATATTAAATGGGATACTTCACTAAAAAACCTAACATTTACACACTGTTTACTCTTCCTTAAGTAATTCACTGACCAAAACTGGACAATAGAGCATTGGAGAAACGGTGCCTGGTCTGATGAGTATTCAATTTCTGCTTAACATTCGGATGGTAGAGTCAGAATTTGGCATCAACAACATGAAAGCATGGATCCGTCCTGCCTTGAATCAACGGTTCAGGCTGCTGCTGTGGTGTAATAGTGTGGGGGAGATTTTCTTGACACATTTTGGGCCCATTAGTACCAATTGAGCATCGTGACAACGCCACAGCCTACATGACCACAGTGTACCCATCTTCTGATGGCTACTTCCAGCAGAATAATATGCCATGTCATAAAGCATGAATCATCTCACACTGGTTTCTTGAAGATGACAATGAGTTCACTGTACTCAAATGGCCTCCACAGTCACCAGATCTCAATCCGATAGAGCACCTTTGGGATGTGGTGGAAGAGGAGATTCGTATCATGGATGTGCAGTCAACAAATCTGCAGCAACTGCGTGATGCTATCATGTCAATATGGTGCAAAATCTCTGAGGAATATTTTCAGTATCTTGTTGATTCTCTGCCACGAAGGATTAAAGCAGTGCTGAAGGCAAAAGAGGTTTGCCAAACCAGTACTAGTAAGGTGTACCTAATAAAGTGGCCAGTGAGTGTATACATACAGTTTATACAGTAAACACACACACAAAGGACAGGACTTTTTTTCAGACAGGGGACTTCCTCTACTGGAAGTTTAGTGCTTTGACACATGCAAAGTGTATGGTGTGATTAGATTAGTTATGATTAGAGTCTGATTTACATCTGAGGGCGCAGATATATTCAGTGTTTAATCCCACACTGCAAACAATATCTGTTAATGAACAGTTTCTGTATTTTGTAATACACAAGTGTTGTTGTTTATTTATGGTTGTGAATTGCATTATGGGATGTTGATCTCTGCTCTGTCGAACGTTTGACGTTGAATGTTCTGGAATATCATGGCATTTTAAAAAGTCTATGCCACACAAGTCAGGAAATGTTATATTTGTTTTGCCCGAGTCATGAAATTTCAGGGTGTTTTTAGTTTGACATTTTGAAATTCCACTGACTTCCCATTTATTAAAATGTGTTTATTATTTTCTGCTATCTTAAATCTTCATGTGTGTAACTGGTGGACAGGACTGAGTGCACTGCTTTTTGTTAAGGCTGGATGAGATGAGGGTGGAGTAGGATTTCTGTCTGTGTGTGTGTGTGTGCGTGTGTGTGTGTTTACAAAGGCTGGCACACAGGTATCCTCAGGACAGCTGTCCTAACAGGCTCTGACACAGGCCTATCATTAGTAATGGGCGCAACCAGATTCCAGCAGGCTTAAAGGGATAGTTCACCCAATTTCCTCACCATTTCCTCACACTCAAGTGATTCCAAACTCACAAGTTTCTTTCTTCTGCTCAACACAAAACAAGATATTATGAGGAATGTTGGGGGGAAAGCAGCCATTGACATCCATAGTAGGAAGAAAAACACTGTGGAAATCAATGGATGTTTTTTTTTCCTCAACATTTTACCGTATATCTTCCTTTGTGTTCAACTGAAGAAACACAAACAGAGTTATATAAGTGGAGGATTAGTAAATGATGACAGAATTTTCATTTTTGGGTGAACTATCCCTTTAAATATCTGCCAATTATACACTTGCTTTATGTTTCCTCTTCACTTACTGCTAAAGTCCCTATAACGGCAAGTCATTTCACTCTTTGAAACGCCTCTCGGGCAGTATGCTCAGGCATTCTGTCTGAATGGGGAAACATTAAATTCTCCAAAACTGTTAGCTAAGTTTACGATTGGGTTTCACATTTGTATATATGTATATATATATGCGATTGGGTTTCACATTTGTATATTTGTATATATATATGCGATTGGGTTTCACATTTGTATATTTGTATATATATATGCGATTGGGTTTCACATTTGTATATATGTATATATATGCGATTGGGTTTCACATTTGTATATTTGTATATATATATATGCGATTGGGTTTCACATTTGTATATATGCATATATATGCGATTGGGTTTCACATTTGTATATATGTATATATATATATATATATGCGATTGGGTTTCACATTTGTATATTTGTATATATATATATATATATGCGATTGGGTTTCACATTTGTATATATGCATATATATGCGATTGGGTTTCACATTTGTATATTTGTATATATATATATGCGATTGGGTTTCACATTTGTATATATATATATATATATGCGATTGGGTTTCACATTTGTATATATATATATATGCGATTGGGTTTCACATTTGTATATATGCATATATATGCGATTGGGTTTCACATTTGTATATTTGTATATATATATATGCGATTGGGTTTCACATTTGTATATATATATATATATATGCGATTGGGTTTCACATTTGTATATATGCATATATATGCGATTGGGTTTCACATTTGTATATTTGTATATATATATGCGATTGGGTTTCACATTTGTATATATGTATATATATATGTGATTGGGTTTCACATTTGTATATTTGTATATATATATATGCGATTGGGTTTCACATTTGTATATATGCATATATATGCGATTGGGTTTCACATTTGTATATATGTATATATATGCGATTGGGTTTCACATTTGTATATTTGTATATATATATATATGCGATTGGGTTTCACATTTGTATATATGCATATATATGCGATTGGGTTTCACATTTGTATATTTGTATATATATATGCGATTGGGTTTCACATTTGTATATATATATATATATATATGCGATTGGGTTTCACATTTGTATATATATATATATATATGCGATTGGGTTTCACATTTGTATATTTGTATATATATATATGCGATTGGGTTTCACATTTGTATATATATATATATATATATATATATATATATATATATGCGATTGGGTTTCACATTTGTATATATGCATATATATGCGATTGGGTTTCACATTTGTATATATGCATATATATGCGATTGGGTTTCACATTTGTATATATATATATATATATATATATATATATATATATATATATATATATATATGCGATTGGGTTTCACATTTGTATATATATATATATGCGATTGGGTTTCACATTTGTATATTTGTATATATATATGCGATTGGGTTTCACATTTGTATATTTGTATATATATATGCGATTGGGTTTCACATTTGTATATTTGTATATATATATGCGATTGGGTTTCACATTTGTATATTTGTATATATATATGCGATTGGGTTTCACATTTGTATATTTGTATATATATATGCGATTGGGTTTCACATTTGTATATATATATATATATATATATATGCGATTGGGTTTCACATTTGTATATATATATATATATATATATATATCCGATTGGGTTTCACATTTGTATATATGCATATATATGCGATTGGGTTTCACATTTGTATATTTGTATATATATATGCGATTGGGTTTCACATTTGTATATATATATATATATATATATGCGATTGGGTTTCACATTTGTATATATATATATATATATATATGCGATTGGGTTTCACATTTGTATATTTGTATATATATATATGCGATTGGGTTTCACATTTGTATATATGCATATATATGCGATTGGGTTTCACATTTGTATATTTGTATATATATATGCGATTGGGTTTCACATTTGTATATATATATATATATATATATGCGATTGGGTTTCACATTTGTATATATATATATATATATATGCGATTGGGTTTCACATTTGTATATTTGTATATATATATATGCGATTGGGTTTCACATTTGTATATTTGTATATATATATGCGATTGGGTTTCACATTTGTATATTTGTATATATATATATATATGCGATTGGGTTTCACATTTGTATATATGCATATATATGCGATTGGGTTTCACATTTGTATATATGCGATTGTGCGATTGGGTTTCACATTTGCAATCACCAATAAAGTTAAACAACGACCGTCTCATGAGCTTAGTTTCTAAATGTCCGAATCAAACAAAATCTGCATTTTTTTCAGGGTGTCCGAGCTACTCGAAAGAAACGAGATCACGACACCAACCTCGTTTACGCTCGTTTTACACGTTATCATAATGATCAGATCACGCTGCTCTTCTGAAGCAATTCACAACTTGGTCTTGATGCTGAATCTCCTCCAGAACGACAGCGACTCTTTGTTTACGTTGTGGGCGTTTGAGTAGCTGCAGTCACGTGATGTGCGTTGGACAGAACCAATTACAAAACCAAAAACTGCTGTTTTCAAGTGTAGTGTGTTTATTTAAAAGCAGATTTCAAGCTTTATGTGGATCTATTTCTTATATATGGGATGCAAGTATTCGCTGAGATTCCAGCATGTTTGTTGACCACATAAACTGTCATAAAAGCACACGTCTGGTCCGATCTTAGCAACTGGAGAAACGTCTGTCTATAGCGATCGCTGATTGGCTCCTGCACTAGAAGGCGGGGCTTCATGCGCCATATTGACCGTTACACTTTTCCCCATTCAAAACATCACGAGTGACACGTCTTGTGTATTCTATAGTCTTTACTCACTGCTGCCTTATTTAGAATCACAACTTACTCTGTATTTGAAGGGCTTAAAGGGATCCTTCACAAAAAAAACTAACATTTACTCATTATTTACTCTCTCTCAAGCAATTCAAGAGTTTCTGTCTTCTGTAGTACACAAAAGAAGATATTTTGAAGGATGTTGGAAACCTGTAACCATTGACTTCCATAGTAAAAAAAATAAATACAAAAAGTTTCCAACATTCTTCAAAACATCTGCATTTGTCTCTCACAGAAGAAAGAAACTCAGAAAGGTTTGAAATAAGGGGGAGTAAATGATGATAATTTATTCTTACATTTTTGGGTGAACTATCCCTTTAAAAATCTGCCTGTTACACACTTGCTTTATGTTTCCTCTTCACTTAACGCCACCTTACTTAGTATCATAACTTACTCTGCACTTAAAGGGATACTTCACACACACACAAAAAACATTTACTCATTATTTAGTCTCTCTCAAGCAATTCAAGAGTTTCTGTCTTCTGTTGAACACAAAAGAAGATATTTTGCAGAATGTTGGAAACCTGTAACCATTGACTTCCACAGTAGAAAAAAATAAATACAAAAAGGTTTCCAACATTCTTCAGAATATCTTCTTTTGTGTTCAACAGAAGACAGAAGCTCATAAAGGTTTGAAACAAGTACGGGCAGAGTAAATGATGACAGAATTTTCATTTTTTGGGTGAACTATCCCTTTAAGTGTGCCTACTACACACTTGCTTTACGTTTCCCCTTCATTTACTGACGCCTTACTTAGAATCATAACTTACTCTTTCCTTACAGAACATTTACTCACGATTTACTCTCCCTCAAGCAATTCCAAATATTTAAGAGTCTCTTTCTTCTGTTGAACAAAAAAGAAGATATTTTGAAGAATGTTGGAAACCTGTAACCATCAAGTTTCACAGTAGGAAAAACCAATGGAAAGTCAATGGTTACATGTTTCCAACATTCTTCAGAATATCTTTATTTGTGTTCAACCAAACTCATTAAGATGAGTAAATGATGACTGAATTTAGATTTTTGGGTGAACTCGAACTACTAATCCTGCTCTGATCATATTAAGCCCTGACACATTTTCCTGGGTACACGCCGTGCCGTCAGCACAATTTTTAACATGTAATAACATGAGATGAGAAGAAGCACATATGCAGTAAAACAGATTGACTGATCAAAAAAAAAGACATTGGAAACTAGGCATGGCTGCAGGAGATGGTGTAAATTTATGGCTGTGTATTTATTAGAATTAATAATTACACAACTGCATGATTGGTATGGTAAGGGGGACGATGTATATCTTAATGGTGCCGTAGGATAAAAATCTGGATATACAGTTAAAGTCAGAATTATTAGCCTGTGAAACTATTTTTCTTCTTCAAATATTTCCCAAGGGCGCCACGGTGGCGCAGTGGGTAGCACAATCGCCTCACAGCAAGGAGGTCACTGGTTTGAGCCTCAGCTGGGTCAGTTGGCATGTGTGGAGTTTACGTTCTCCCCATGTTGGCGTGGGTTTGCTCCGGTCTCCCCCACAGGTCCAAAGACATTTGATACAGGTGAATTGGGTGAGCTCTCCGTAGTGTATGTGTGTGAATGAGTGTGTATGGATGTTTCCCTGTGATGGGTTGCAGCTGGAAGGGCATCCACTGTGTAAAAACATCTTTATTAATCTGCGGTCACCACAACGGAATGAATTGCCAACTTTTCCAGCATAATGAATGAATGAATTAATGATTGAATACTTCCCAAATGATGTTTAACGGAGCAAGGAATTTTTCACAGTATTTCCTGTCATATTTTTTCTTCTGGAAAAAGTCTTATTAGTTTTAATTCAGCTAGAATAAAAGCAGTTTTAAAAAAAATTAAAAAACCCTTTTTAAGGTCAATATTATTAGCCCCCTATTTTTTTTTATTAGCACCTATTTTACCTCTTTTCCAGAATGTGTCTGTAAAGTTTCAGCTCAAAACACCCATCAGATCATTTATTTTAGCCTACAGAATCTGCCCATTTTGGTGTCGGAGTACAGTGTAGCTGTTATTGTAGCCTGTGGCTTTAAATGCAAATGAGCTGCTTCTTCCCGCCCACTGCTTCCACATGTGTGTCTGCTTCTTATAGTGCATTATCAGATAAACAGCAGTCGGTGACAGAGACAGACAGGGATGAAGCTGAAATACAGCGCATTAGTCATAAGTTTATTTGATGTATTTGTGGTGGAGTTTATTCAAGCCTTTCTGAAACAATGGGTTTCACACACACACACACACACACACACACACACACACACACACACACACATGCAGGTTTAAAGACCCCATATGACGTGGTGATTGAATTACGTAGCAATTTTACTGTCTTTATTTCAAACACGCTGTTTTAAACGTTTTAAACTTATAAAAGTCATAGAGAGTTGGAACAGATATATTAATCCCAGTTTATTTGCAGAAAATGTTCTGTGGACCTGTGTATACATGTTTTATGGAGACATTGGCGCCTGTCAATCGATTCGGTGGGCAGGGAAACCGCACTTCTACTTCACGTTGCGGTCGGCCTCAGAATCACTGGGATTTGGATCCTATTTTAACGTCAGGAAATTAAAAAAAAAAAAAAAGAGAGACTTATTGTGTTTATATCACTCCAATATGACTGTGGACACACTATACCTACACACACTTCTGTCCAAACAGCTTACAAAAGATGACTTTCATCATAGGTGCCCTTTAAGCAATATTTGTTTTGACAGTCTACAGAACAAACCACTGTCATACAATGACTTGCCTAATTAACCCAGTTAAGCCTTTAAATGTCCCTTTAAGCTGTTTAGAAGTGTCTTAAAAAATATCTAGTCAAATATTATTTACTGTCATCATGGCAAAGATAAAATAAATCAGTTATTAGAGATGAGTTATTAAGCTATTGTGTTTACAAATGTATATAGATCTATCTGAATAATAAAAGGTCAGTACATGGTAATGATATACCTTGAGTCTCATACACTATTGTTATCTCATTCCCATGTAAATCCAATCAGTGTAAAATCTAGGTAAAAAAAACAGGCCAATCGGAACAAAACACCAACTGTGAGGTTCAACATGGTATTATTAATACGTACGCCACCCAACAGCATTAGATTGGGCTCAGTGATACGAAATATACCAAACTGAATTGGGAACAACACTTCGGTATTTTTAGTATTCATTCATTTTCCTTCAGTTTAGTCCCTCTATTCATCAGGGGTGAACCACCAACTATTCCGACATACGTTTTACACAGTGCATGCCCTAGTTGAAACGGCAGGCTACAAAAAATTAATTCGTTATGATTTGATTAATTATTCATAAATAATTAATTCACCGCCGCCTACGACAACGATTCATCGTCCATCACGATATTTCCCATTAGACATTGTATGATGCCAAATTGGTCGACATCGCCCAACCCTGTATATATATATATATACACACACACACACACACACACACATACACATATACACACATATACACACATAGATATATATATATATACACATATACATATAAACACATATACATATACATATATACACATACACACACACACACGTGTACATATTTCATTTTTTTATTGTCTTGTATTTTATATTTGTTCTATTTATTTATCCAAAATATTTACACACTTCGAAGTACTGGTTTGGGGCTGGAAGGGCATCCGCTGTGTAAAACATATGCTGGAACAGTTGGCGGTTCATTCCGCTGTGGTGATCCCTGATAAATAAGGGACTAAGCTGAAGGAAAATGAATGAATGAATTTACACACAGTGAGTACACAAACACTGTGTAAATAAAACTTTTATTTTGGTTGCTATTCATCACATTTCATCATTTGACAGCACTAATCACGATTAATTACAATACACATTACATCTAGAAATGACCATAATTAAAACATCCCTTCTGGGCTAATCTGCCAGTTCTGAGCCATCTTACTCCAAGGGTTTAATTTCACATGGTCTGTGCAGTATCTGTCTAGCGATTGCATCAGGACTCAATGATATATTCAAATTCTACCCTATCTGAGGGATTCCCTATGCGAACACAAGAATGTCAGGAGTTTTGTAGCACTGGGATTTGGAGAGGGGGAATTCAGTATCGCTATTTTGGACTGTTTCTAATCTAGCATCTCAGAAACAAGCAACTCTGTTTCCTGTTAGATGGGCCTGTCAGACTGATGAAGGAGGGGAAGAAACAAGAGAGAAGACAGGAACAAAGAGACACAGAATATACAAAGAGAGATCGGGTTACAGGAAAGCCCCCAACTCCACAGGAACTCACCAAAAGAAATAAGAGAGAAGGACGGCTGATCTGATTGGTTGAGCCCTTATTGCAGTTTCTTGCCCATATTTGCCTCTGTCCTCCGGTTTCATCCTTCACACAAGCTTCATCTCCTCAGGGTTTAATGATTTATGCTTTGGATCACAATGTAGCCTTATGTTTATGTCTAACAAGTTTACAGGGGTGGTTTACAGCAAATTACTTCGTAAGAATTGAGTGTAAATGTATTTCTCCATCGATAAACAGATGTGGAAAGTATTAACATCTGGTCTAAAAGTACAGAAAGGTAAGAATTTCTAATATCTCCGAACAAGCAGATAGAAATTTGCTCACAATGTTTATATATATATATATATATATATATATATATATATATATATATATATATATATATATATATATATATATATATATATATATATATATATATATATATATATATATATAGGCTGGGTGATTAATCAAATTGAAAATGCAAACGCGATTGACCAAAACTGTGATTGTCGTGCACGTCTTCAAGAAATCATGGTATTATTTTTTTGTCTGATTCTGGAGTCAGATCTGAATTTCAGTAGTCATGTCAAAGCAGTAACTAAGTCAGCATACTATCATCTCAAAAAAATGCAAGAATTAGATGCTTTGTTTCCAGTGAGGACTTAGAGAAACCTGTTCATGCTTTTATCAGCAGCAGGGTGGATTACTGTACTCCTCACTTTCCTCCTCAAAAAGACAGTCAGACAGTTGCAGCTAATCCAAAACGCTGCGGCCAGGATTCTGATCAGAAGCAGGAAATCAGAGCACATCACACCTGTCCTCAGGTCTTTACTCTGGCTCCCAGTTACATTCAGAATAGATTTTAAAGTATTATTACTGGTCTATAAATCACTAAATGGGCCCTCAATACAGTACAGATATGCTCACTGAATACAAACCGATTGCAAACAGATCACTCAGATCTTTAGGATCATATAAACTAGAAACTCCAAGAGTTCAGTTAAACCAGGGTGAATCGGCTTTCAGCTACTAACAGCGCCCCCTGCTGCTGGAATCAGCATCCAGAAATGATCAGATGTGCTCCAATATTAGGCACATTCAAATGAAGATTGAAAACACATCTGTTTAGCTGTGCCTTTACTGAATGAGCACTGTGCTACGTCCGACAGATCGCACTATTATGTTTTTCTTTTCCTTTTCATTCTTTTAAAACCCATTTTAACACATTTTAATCTGCTTTTAATCATTATAATTTTTATTTATTTTATGTTCTTATACTTGTTTCTTTTATTCCTGTTTATGTAAAGCACTTTGAATTACCATTGTGTATGAAATGTGCTGTATAGCTAAACTTGTCTTGCCTTATTTGCAGTAAATCTCTCTCAAAGAAACACTCTTGAGGAAACCTATGAACCTGTTTAAATAGTGATGTGCGGATGTCGGTTATATCCGCGGGTTGGGCGGGTCGGGTAATAAAAAAATACATAATGATTAAATTGCAGGTGGGTCGCTGGTGGATGAGATTAATAATTAATAATTTTTGCTTTGTGTTTTTTAAAACACATGCTGTAAAATACGAAAGTGTTTTAATGCATTTTTCACCAGGCAAACGGGCCCTAATTTAAAAAAATAAAAATAAAATAGGTGCATGGTGGAGGTCCATTTGTTAAAGCAAATGGTGGAGGCGAAACAGAACCGAGCGAAGCTTAAAAAGGGAGAATTAAAAACAAAAGGAAGGAAAGAAAAGTGCAGCGTTGTTAACAAGGATGCTGGGTGTGCAAACGGCTGTGAAGTGCTGGGTATGTATATGAAAGCCACAAGACCGGTACCTCAAATATGAAACATCATGCTACATAAAAAGCATAGCATAGCTGGCATTTAGGCTGAAGTGGCAATGTTTTTGTCAACTTTTTTGCTGTAACAAAGTTTTGTTTTTATTATTAAATGTTCATTTAAAAGAGTTTCTGATTAGCGTATTGTTTTACTATCAGAGATGTACTATGTGCTGTTAATAATGAATGATCCACGCTAACCTGACGCCAATCATCATGCTAAAAACAAAGAATTAGAATTATTAAAGTGACGATCCGGTGCAATTCTGGTGTGGATATAAATATCAGATAAAATTATATGGCGGGTGGCAGATGGATGATTAGTATGAAGCCGAGGGTTCGGGTGGCATTTCAGCTGATCCGCATGTAAACTCCGCACAGTAACACCAACCAGCCCGATAGGAGGTTGGACCAGCGGTGTTCTTGCTGTGAGGCAACAGTGCTAGCCACTGGGCCACCGTGTCACCCTATCGGAAAAGGGAGAGGAAGTAGGGGCGGAAGGGGTTGGGGGAGCTTCAAGACGAAGATAACTGGAGTGAAAAACTGGTTATTTATAATGCTTCTGTAATCATCTAATGGGGCAGATTATGGAGCTAATGAGGAGCCAGCCGTGTTGATCATAAGCACGTGATCCTCTCAAAATATAAATATATATATATATATATATATATATATATATATATATATATATAATATATATAATATATATATAAATATATATAATATATATATAAATATATATATAAATATATATATAAATATATATATATATATATATATATATATATATATATATATATATATATATATATATATATATATATATATATATATATATATATAATATATAAATATATATATATAATATATAATATATAAATATATATAAAATAAATATAAATAAATATAAAATATAAATATATAAATATATATATATATATATATATATATATATATATATATATATATATATATATATATATATATATATATATATATATATAAATATAAATAAATATAAATATATATATATATATATATATATATATATATATATATACAGCAGGTAAAATAAGTATTGGAGAGGTCATCATTTTTTTTCAGAAAACGTTTCTAAAGGTTCACTTGAATTTTTCGCCGGATGTTGGTAACAACCACAGTAACAACGTTGTCCTATAATGATTATAACCAAAGTAGTATACAACAAAATAAAACTAGTAAGTTTAGAAATGAAGTTATATGTAATAAAATGATATGACAGAATGAACAATGATTAAACAGATAAAGAAAGGGAGGTGTAGAAATGCAGTGAAAGCCCAGACAGCAGCTGAAATCTCTCAGTAGTTCTTCAGCAAGCCTCTGCCCCTCCTCACTGTAAATGAATATCAGCTGCTTCAGTCCAACATCTACATTAGCAGGAGGATGAAGATGAAACCAGGGTGGACATTTCAGCAAGACAATGACAAAAGCACAGCCAAGAAAACTCTCAGTGGGATTCAGAGAAAAAAAATAAAGCTGTAGAATGGCCCAGCCAATCACCTGATCTGAATCCAATGGAAAGAGTTAAGAGATGATAAACAAGACTAGAGTTATAAAACAGTATCGGTACTTATTGACAGTACACCATTGACAATAACGATGAAAATAATCTTCGGTATGAAGCGCTATTGTTTTAATAAAATGCAGCTGGCTGGGTGCGTGGCTTGGTTGAAGCTCAACAGCCTATCAGATGTTGCGATGAATGAGTGCTTAATGAGTGACAAGCAAACAGCAAATACACGTACAGTATGCTGCATTGCTCTCGAGATGGGATCAAAACCTCAGGTCAGAATAACACACGCAAAAATGAGTGCTGTGAAGCAACGGAAATATTGCTCATAAATGAAAACGAATGGTCTGCTCGCCAGGGTGGTGTTTTTTGGTTTCTTTTTTCTGACCAACACCAGAACAATGCTATACGCATTGCCAAAAATATCTAAAATATGTTCAGTCCAAGAATGGAAACACAGGCAACTTATTTAATCATCTTTACCATCTTCGACCCTTTAGATTTTGAAGCCATCCCTCTATCACGCTCAACAAAAGGCCCACAAGCAGTCAATAATGGAGAGGTACTCTGCAACAATGCATTATAAAAAAAATCCTCCAAGCAACACAGTGATATAACCCACGCAATGGCGTACACTAAACAAAAAAATGTGTTGTTTCAACTTAAAAAAAGGAAGTGTTTGTGCTGCTTTAAAATGTTATGTTTATTTCGTTTAAATAGTGAAGCTGTCTTTACTCAGGTTAATGTTGACAGGACCTGACAATACAAGTGTAATGGTCTAAGTTTAGTTAACTTAAATAGATAGGTTGTTGTAATTAGGAGTGATGTTGATAGGACTTTATAATTCAAGTGTAATGGACATGGTTTAAGTTTAAAGAACTTTAAATTTAAAGCTGTCTTAACTCAATGTTAAAGTTGAGAGAGATACACATAATACAGCCAACATGGGGAGAACATGCCAACTCCACAGAGAAATGCTAACTGACCCAGCCGGGACTCGAACCAGCCACCTTCTTGCTGTGAGGTGACAGTGCTAACCACTGAACGCTAACAGACCATGGTTCATTTAATACTAAAAACATATTTTTTCTGGGTTTTTCACCTTTTATTTAATATGACAGTAGACAGTATTGACAGGAAAGCATGGGAAACAGAGAGAGGGGAAGGATCGGCATTGGACCGCGAGGCGGAATCGAACCCAGGTCGCCGTGAGCACTGGAGAGCATGTGTTGACCACCAACCACTACACCACTGGCGCCGACTAAAAACAGGTTTTTGAAGTCTGCAAATCCAAATTTCACCAGAGAAGCAAGTCTCTGAGAAGAACCTCAAACACACGCCACAACATTACAATGAGAAAATGGCGTTGCCAGATATACTTGAACGTTTACGTAAAATGCACGTACAAAACATCCTAATTGATCCTAAACCTGCCCAAATTTTGTCAACCCACTTAAGCGGTTTTAACTAGCACAATCAAAGTAGTATATATTACTATCTAAGTAGTATTATATATATATATATATATATATATATATATATATATATATATATATATATATATATATATATATATGGTTTTTCAGTGGTTAGCACAGTCGCCTCAACACAAGAAGGTCGCTGGTTCGAGTCACGACTGGGTCAGTTTGCATTTCTGTGTAGAGTTTGCATATTCTCCTCGTGTTGGCGTGGGTTTCCTCCAGGTGCTCCGGTTTCCCCCACAATCCAAACACATGGGCTACATGGGAATTGGGTAAACTCAATTGGCCGCAGTGTATGAGTGTGTGTGTGAACGAGTGTGTATGGATGTTTCCCAGTAATGGTTTGAGACTGGAAGGGCATCAGCTGTGTAAAACATATGCTGGAATAGTTGGTGGTTCATTCCACTGTGGCATCCTCTGAAACCGAGACTAAAGGCTCGTACACACTGGGATGCTTTTCGCTCACGTTTATCGTCAGCATTTTTCTACACGTTTTTCTGTATTCAAACCCAGGCGATTTCCATCAGCGTTGAGCAGAGTGATTGTGCAAAATTACCCCCTGACATTAGATGGCGCTTGGTGAACTTGTAAGTCCTGAAAGAAAAGTGAAATGAAACTCACTATCAAATTCTATTTGCTACTCTCTACTGCTACTGACATTATTGTAGTTGCTGTTGCGTTTATTGTACGGCTCTTTGTGTTCAGACACCAATGAACAAAGCAGCTCCATCTGCCTCTGGGTTGTTGCTAGATCGGATATGGATGCGGCTGGAAGTTAACGAGAATTATTTATTTTATTATTTATTGTATTTTATTAACGTCTACCCAGGGGCGTATCAGACTATTTAAAGTGGCGGGGACGGCTGTATGAGATCATACGTTCATATAATTATTAATCACCTGTTTCTAAATGGTCTGTCTCTAAAAGTGAGGGGGACGGATCCTCCCCGTCCCCCCCGGTTGCTACGCCCCTGCATCTACCCCCACCCCAAGCCTAAACCCAACCGTCACAGTTACGTAAAAACAGTAAATGTACCGAATATTATTTATTTTATCTATTAAATTACCTAATACATTGTATTTTAACGCCTAACCCCACCCCAACCTTAAACCCAACCATCACAGTATTGTAAAAATATTAATTATTGTTTTACAGTGTCATAAAAAATGCTATTATAATTGATGTGCATATCTCACTTCCGGCCGGCCGAGTATCCGATCGAGATATGCCTCATCTTCTTCATTGAATGAAAGTGAAACTGGGATCACCTCGACTGTTTTGCACTTGAGTGCCTCCAAGTGGTGTTTACTGTAGCTTCAGCAGCTCCGGGCACATGAACAAAAGCGCCAATCTGAGAGGTGGAGAAGTTTTTGACAAGGCGCATCAACACAAAAATACAAGCATAAAGCTGAGGTCACACTGGGCTTTTCCTCCCATAGACTTCCATTCATACGCACGCGAATGCGTCAGACCGGAAACGCAGGGTCATGCGTCAAGTTTCGCAGCCGTGCAAAGTTCAAGCTTGGTGAACTCTGACCTATGAAATCGCATCACTTGATTGCGTGAGACCAATCGAGGATCAAAACAGGACCTCTCTGGACAGAAATTTAAAACATGGAGCAATCGCTCGCTTTTTTAAACATCTAATCATCTTGTTTAATCCCGCCCCTTTTCGCAGCGCCGTACGACAGAATTTCGCACACACAAAGCCCAGTGTGACCGCAGCTTAAGGCGTTTCTTCCTGCCGTTTTGTGCGTTGGTGCGCACGATCACATTAGCGCCCTTGGTTTAGTCACAATGCGAAATTTCAATGAAAAACGCAAGCAAAAAGCGTCTCGGTGTGAACGGGCCTTAGGCTGAAGGCAAAAATGAATGAATGAATGAATAAATGAATGAATGAATGAATGAATGAATGAATGAATGAAGGAAGGAAGGAATGAAGGAATAAATGAACGAAGGAAGGAAGGAAGGAAGGAAGGAATGACTTAATGAATAAATGAATGAATAAATTAATAGTTCAGAAATTTCTCCTTGTATCATTCCATTGTTATTACACATAATATTCTTTTACTGATTTAGTTTTGTTTGGTTTTATTTATAAGTTTGGATTGTTGGTGTTTTTACCAAAATCTGAGTCGATTTCATGTCAACAGCTCCTTTAGAAATGTATTCAACAAGAAAATATTATGACATGCTCAATACTTATTTTACCCATTGTATATATACAGCATATTCCCCAAATGATGTTCAACAGAGCAAGCAATTTTTTCACAGTATTTCCTATAATATTTTTGCTTCTGGAAAATGCCTTATTAGTTTTATTTCAGCTAGAATAAAAGCAGTTTTTAATTTTTTTAAAACCATTTTAAGGTCAATATTATTAGCCTCCTTAAGCAATATTTGTTTTGATAGTCTACAGAACAAACCATAATTATACAATAACTTGCCTAATTACCCTAACCTGCCTAGTTAACCTAATTAACCAAGTTAAGCCTTTAAATGTAATTAATTAATTGTAAATTAGCCTTTAAGCTGTATAGAAGTGTCTTGAAAAATATATTTTTTTGTCTTGGAAATTGTATTGGATCAAATTTAAATTAATTGTGCAACCACTTTATTTTCTTGTCATCATTTAGCAATTCTAACACAGTTATACGATTATTGTTCGAAATATATGAGCACAGAATGCTGACAGGACTAAACATGATATTGAATACTACTTATTAAGAAGTAAAAAGAAATACTTTAAATTTCTAACCTTGCTGGATGATGAACTTGTGCACCTCCTTGCCGAAGTAGTCCTCATCTTCATCCTGCACGGGGACGAGCTTCGTCTTCATTTCTTCGCTCAGTTCGACAGTGCTGTTGTATAAAGAAAGCAAGGAATCCGGGATCTTCTGTCCGTCCTCGTCCGCCCCGGATTCAGGCTCTTTAGCCATGCGCAATTTACTGAGGATCTGACCCCGAATAGCCTCAATCCGCTTCTTCCTCACCACCTCCAAGTCCAGAGTCTTGCAGGTGGACATGCTGCCCGTTCCCGTGACCAAACACAGGGCGGTCAGCACCAAGCAAACCAACCTCATACTGCTCAAATCTGAGACCAAACTGTCCAGCAAGCAGGGAAAATTAAAATGGAAAGTGTTTGGATCTGAAAGCTTCTGATTATAGAGGTGATGCTACCTGTTGAGGGGTCTGGAAAACACCTTGAATAATGGAGTCAGCGGAACAGATGATGTCCGTCAATATGGGAATTTCCTAAGACCTCCATCCAGACAGCGCAATGGAGCAAACCGTCGCCCACACAAACTAGCTTAGAAGCAATTATTAGGCAACCCCTTATATGAATACAAACACAGATATGGGCTAAAACTATACATAAATATGAATCCACCTCATACGTATCACTGCTGGCAGTGGCACAAAGGAATCGTTATTCGAGAGCATGCGTCTACACGGCCTGTTTTTCCACCTACTTTGAGGTTTGGATAGTTGTGAAAACACAGAGACGCACAATGACACGTCTGTAAGTGTGTTCGCTCGCTAACTTTTCCTCTTTCCTGATTAGTAATTCACTTCTCATGGGTTTAACCTGATGTTTTTGTCATCTCATTGAAATCTAAAGAAGTCCTGTTTTATAAGTTCGCCAGAACAGACGTCATCCTGAAGCATCGTGTAACATGACAAATAACAATAACAGTGTCCGTTTTTTTACAGATTTCCTCTTGTTAAAAAACAAGCTTCTCTACTAGCCTGACTTTCTGGAAAAATGCTGATAATCAACTAAAAGTGATGACCATTTGCTTGGTTTGAAAGTAAAACAAAGCCTTAAGAGTTCTTAAAAAGCTGATTTTTACAGCATTGCTAGCTCAGATTAACAGATTTCCTCAAAAGCTTGCTTTTAAAAACAAGCTTCTCTCTGCTAGTCTGATTTTCTGGACAAAAATGCTGATTTAAAACCAAAAGTAATGACGATTTGCTTGGTTTAAAAGTTAAAAAACCTAAATAGTTCATAAAAAGCAGCTTTTTTAAAGGTGTTGCTCGCTCAGATTAACAGATTACCTCAAATGCTTTTCTCTGCTAGCCTGATTTACAGATTTTCTGAAAAAAAATCTACTAAAATTAATGACGATTCGCTCGGTCTCTAGCTTTTTTTTTTTTTTTTTACAGAGTTGCCCTGGCAACCTGTAAGCAACTCAGAACAAACGTTAACAGAGTAAAGGCTTCACGGTTGATCAATAAAAATACCTAACGGTGTTATTTTACATGCTTAGCATGCTTCTTTAAAGTCTCATTTCCCTCTCCAAACAAGCCAAACAATCCATTTACACAGAACAGAAAGGAAATGAAAGGAAAACAGATCCCTTGGATGAAAGAAAAGAAAAAAATACCCTGACGTTTTGCTTCTGATGATGTAATGTTTCAGGAAAGTCAAACTTAACCAAAACACGAGTGACAGATGAAGTAAACAAAGAGCCAGGCGAATCCCAGAAGCAGTGATAAGTGAGGTCCACTCTCTCGTCTGTCCACGTTTTGATTGCAGTATTGAGTGTGAAAAAAACAGTCCTTCAGAGCCTGCTTCTCTTTGGTAAAGCAGTCGTTTTATGAGCTCCCTCTTGTAACACACTCCCCACTCCTCGCTTGTCAGAGCTTGCTGACAAAATGATTTGCGAGAGAGCTTTACGTTCCAGTAACTTCTCTCTTTTTTTCTGGGCTGCTTGTGGCCAAGAACTCTCCGCCCAGGAAATGAGGCTAACAGACTCTCTGAAATCTACACTTCTCTTTTATGGGCCGGGAAGCTTTTTAGCAGCACACAAACGCTCAGCGAAAGCTCAGACAGGTAAATAACACGGCCGTGACACTTACGTCTGTGCAACCTAACCACACGCTTTAATAAATGAGTGCCAGGTAGGATGATGACAGATGCTGGAACGCTCTTGATTACACAAACACACTGATCCCTGTCTGGGTGCACAACAGAACACTATCATCAATGTCACGTTTGGCTTGTTTTAAAGGTGCCATGAAATTAAAACAAAGGTTTTTTAGATGTTAGCATCAGTATTGTTAGATTTATAGGATGTTTATAAGCTAGTGCGCAGTAAAACAGTGACAAAATTCAAGTTTAGGAGATATAAAGCTGATATAAACATGTAAAGCTTGTCCTTTGTCACTTCCTCCAAAATCCAGCAGCAGTTTTTATTCATGTCACCTCATACTTCAGTTTCTCATCAAATATTCTGACCAATCAAATGCTCTGTATTTTCTGACATGCCCCGCCCCCTTTGAGACGCTTCTCATTTGCTTTTTATTTGATGTGCTTGAGCTCAACCACTCTCACTGGCAGAGATGTGATAAAACAAAATGTTATTGGGTGTTTTTTTTAAAAAGGGGAGGAGCTACACTATGTCCTGCCCTCTCTTTCGTGTTTCAGTTGAGATTGTGCAAAAAAAATTACATTTTAAGCACTTCACGAGACCTTTAAATGTTAGTTTAATGTGTGTGTGTGTGTGTGTGTGTGTGTGTCCTGGTATTAATATACTTTTTTACTCCATAATGTAAGGAGTACCAGTTAAACACACACATAAACACTTGTACAGCTATCCTAATGGGGACTTCCCATAGATGTAATGATTTTTTACTGTACAGACTGTGTATTCTATCATGAAACCCTTCCTCACATGAAACAATCTGCAGCTTTACGTTTTTTAAACATGTAATTCTGTGTGATTTATGATTAGTTTTCATCATGGAGACAAAACAAATTGAATACATACTGGTTTTGGTGGTTTACATGAACGTTTTTTTGTATAATGAGATGGTTATGACCTATTTGTACTCTATAAAGTGTTTGCAAGGACATGCCTGATGTTGTTGTAATTAAAAACACTTAAAATCCTGTTTAATGTTTTTTTTTCACATTTAAATGGGTCCGGTTTAAGGGTAGGGCAATATAATTAGCATTTTTACAGTACAAAACACATTACGCCTATGGAGAGTCCTCAAAAACTACCAATACCAACATGTGTGTGTTCGTATACCTTGTATATTTAAATTGTGGGGACCAAATTATATGCATTTTTCAATATATTTTGGCCATTTTTAAAAATAATTGGTCCCCATGATGAATACTAATCGGAATTCACACAGAATAAAGTGTTTTAAAAACGCAGCTTGTCATGTGATGGTTGGGTGATAGAATATACACTTTTCATACATTCATTTTCCTTCGGCTTAGTCTCTGATTTATCAAGGATCGCCACAGCAGAATGAACCACCAACTATTCCAGCATATGTTTTATGCAGCGGATTCCCTTCCAGCCACAACCCAGTACTGGAAAACACCCATAGACTCTCATATTCACAGACACACTCATACACTCTGGCCAATTTAGTTCATACGATTCCCCTATAGTGCATGTGTTTGGACTCTGGGGGAAACCGGAGCAGCTGGAGGAAACCCACGCCAACACGGGGAGAACATGCAAACTCTACACAGAAATGCCAACTGGTCCAGCTGGGACTCGAATCGGCAATCTTCTTGCTGTGAGACGACAGTGCTACACACTGTGCCACCGTGCCTCCATGAATACACACACTGTACAGAGTAGAAATCATTACATCTGGGAGATCCCCATTAAGATAGTTGTACAAGTGTGTGTGTGTGTTATGCTTTTGCTGGGTACAACTGACATGTTGCTTTTAACAAAGATGATAAAACTTGCTGAAGTTGAAAAAAGCATCCGTTTTGATGTGTTTCTGGCACCACCTGGAGGACCTAAAGAGCAGTGAAATGATCTGTGATTTGAAAACAGGCTCATTTTATATCTCCCCCAGTTAAACAGTTGAGTTTTAGCATCATTCAATCCATTCAGGCGATCTCTGGGTTTGTCTGGAACACTTTTAGCTTAGCTTAGCATAGATCATTGAATCGGATTAGACCATTAGCATGTTGCTTAAAAGTTACCAAAGAGATTTCATTTTTCCTATTTAAAGCTTATTGACTCCTCTGTAGTTACATTATGTATTAATAATGACAGAAAATGAAAAGTTGTTAGGAGAGTTTTTGAAGTTAAAAGTGTTCCCATCTGACCCAGAGATCAGCTGAATGCTTTAAAAAATTCAATATTTGCTACATTTTATTTATTTTACTATACAATATTTACTTTACTATAAAATTATCAAAACGCTTTGGTCATTTTTGACCAAGATGCTAATGGACTAATCTGATTCAATGATCTATGCTAAGCTAAGCTAAAAGTGCTCCCGTCAGACCCAGAGATCTGCTGAATGGTTTGAAAACCATCAATATTTACTATACTTTATTTAATTTACTATAAAATTAACAAACTCTTTGGTCAGTTTTGAGCGAGATGCTAATGGTCTAATCCGATTCAATGATCTATGCTAAGCTAAGCTAAAAGTGCTTCTGTCAAACCCGGAGATTGGCTGAATGGATTCAAAAATTCAATATTTACTATTTTTATTTTACTATACAATATTTACTGTTCTATAAAATGATCAAAATCTTTGGGCTTTGAGTGAGACGCTAATGGTCTAATCCAATTCAATGATCTATGCTAAGCTAAGCTAAAAGTGCTCCCGTCAGACCCAGAGATCAGCTGAATGGTTTAAAAAAAATCTATATTTACTATACTTTATTTAATTTACTATAAAATTAACAAACTCTGGTCAGTTTTGAGCGAGATGCTAACGGTCCAATCCGATTCAAGGATCTACGCTAAGCTAAGCTAAAAGTGCTTTGGCCAGACCCAGAGATCAGCTGAATGGTTTAAAAAATTCAATATTTACTTTACTATATAATATCTAATTTACTAAGAAATGCTAAAAAAAATCTTTGGTCCTTTGAGCAAGATGCTAGCCGTCTAATCTGATTCAATGATCTACGCTAAGCTAAAAGTGCTGCCATCAAACCCAGAGATTGGCTGATTGGATTCAAAGATTCAATATTTTCTCTACTATATAATATTTCCTTTACTATAAAATTATCTATATTTTTTGGTCATTTTTAAGCAAGATGCTAACAGTCTAATCCGCTTCAATGATCTATGCTAAGCTAAGCTAAAAGTGCTTCTGTCAAACCCGGAGATCCCCTGAATGGATTCAAAAATTCAATATTTTCTTAACTATATAATATTTACTTTACTGTAAAATGATCGATATTCTTTGGTCATTTTTAAGCAAGATGCTAACGGTCTAATACGATTTAATGATCTATGCTAAGCTAAGCTAAAAGTGCAGCTGTCAAACCCGGAGATAGGCTGAATGAATTCATAAATTGTATATTTACTATTTTTACTTTACTATACAATATTCATTCATTTCTTAAGTTTCTTTTCGGCGTAGTCCCTTTATTAATCAGGGGTCACCACAGCGGAATGAACCACCTATACAATATTTACTATAAAATTATCAAAATCTTTTTTTTTTTTTGAGAGCGTGAGACGTTAATAGTCTAATTCAATTCAATGATCTTTGCTAAGCTAAGCTAAAAGTGCTCCTGTCAGACCCAGAGATCGGGTAAATGGTTTAAAAAATTCAATATTTACCTAAACTATGTAATATTTACTATAAAATGATAAAAAAAATCTTTGGTCATTTTTGAGTGAGATGCTAACGGTCTAATCCGATTCAATGATCTACGCTAAGCTAAGCTAAAAGTGCTTTGGCCAGACCCAGGTATTGGCAAAATGGATTAAAAAATGGCTAAATTCACTTGTTTAACTCTGGGGGAGTTATAAAATAATTCTTTCTTCTTTTCTAAAGTGGAGTAAATCCATGCAACCCCGTTTCTATTAGCTAACACTACAAAACAGGCCTGCATAGAGACGGTAATCTGTTGCTATCATTCTCAACTAAGCCAAATACACTCATAACTATCATTATATTTAATATAATAATATATATTTTAGGTGGTAATGTGTTAAATAGCACCATAATGACAATTGTGTGAATAAGGTCAGAAAATGTCGCAATGTCAGACTGCTTGGAAGGCATAGGATTAAGTGTTAACAAATATCTTTTACTTTCCTTGAAATCCCTCACTTTATAATACTATCACAAGCTAAATCACTGTGTAACTATATACAATTTCTAAATCTCCTTTTCAGCAGGGTTCCCGCAGGTTACTGTAGGACAGGCTCTTAGTCCGTTTGTTATTGTGGTTACAGCCAACACCGACCTGTAATCTCTCTCACAAACTGAAGCCAGGGAAGCTAGAGTCCAAAACAAAGAGAGCAATGGCTTCAGCATACGCTTCATGTGCCCACAAGCTTAAAGGGACAGTTCGCCCAAAAAATTCAATTTACTCACCCTCAAGTATTCATAAATCTTTCTTAGTTGAACACAAAAGATATATTGAAATCCATCGACTTGCATTGTAGAAAAAAACAAACAAATACTTGGAAGTCAATGGTTACAGATTTTCAGCATTCTTCAAAATATCTTCTTTTATGTTCAACAGAAGAAAGAAGAACGTTTGAAATAAGTAAAGGATGAGTAAATGATGACAGAATTGTAATGTTTGGATAGAACTATCCCTTTAAATTGAGGCATAAATGGTTCTTCTATGAAGTTCTTCTAGGGCCCAAGGGCCGCACACACACACCGTTAGAAGAAAAATCACCAAAATTCACACACTTATAGACCTTATTAGTCCAAACAACTTCCACTCTCACTGTCAGCCAAACATGAAGATGGCTATTCTCATTGTGTTAAACAGTGGAAAGTACACACTGCGTCCCAAATGACACATACACTATGCACTAGTGCACTTTTTTAAATGGCTGCGAGCTAAAAGACTGATAGCCTTAGTTCGTGTTGCTAAAGTAACGTTTATCAATAACAACAATAAAAGTTTTATTCATGTACAGTGTGCAACAGTTATTTTGCGGGTTATTGTTGTTATTCACAAGTTTGCAGTGCACTAAAACTTTTATTGTTGTTATTGATAAACGTTACTTTAGCAACACGAACTTACTTCAAGCTGCCCTGAGGTACAAGCTGAGGTGGAAGATGATGGCACCGCTCCGTGTCTCTCCCGGGAGGTCATCTTTAGAAACTAAGAGACGACCGTAGGTAAAATACTAACATTAATACTTAACATAAAGCACGACGTATTGCACACCGCAACAACTTTCCGATATGCGCGCCACTGACGTCACCGTCTGTGCTTCCAGGTCAGAGAGCAACTGTCCATCAAAAGCTCATTAGCCAATCAGTGTAGATCGCTGTTAAGCCCGCCCCCACGAGAAGTTTGTGCCAAAACAGCAAACGAAAATTTACGAAGCGTAAGCGAAAACTGTGGCGACGCATTCAAAATCCATGATTCGCGAAAACGATTCTTTGAAAATCATTAATAAAGAATGAAGCATATTTAGAGCGTGTTAAATTCGTGCGACTGAGTTCATTTTTTTGTTTTCATTGTGTTTTTCTTCTTTTGCAGTGGCATATTTTTTTATTTTATTTTATTTTATTGAGTGAAAAGAACTTAAATGACATATGACAGACATAATGAAAGACTTTCCACTTAAAAATTTTTGTGACAGAACAATAAAACATTTATATATAAAAAAAAAATTATGATAAATAACATGACAATAATAACAGCAACAATATTAAATAAAAAGGAGTAAATAAAATAATAATAGTAAAAAATAAAATAAATAAATAAATAAATAAAAACATGATAAAAGTAGGGGGGGAAGAAAGGGGGGGGGGTGGAGGAGGTGATGTCAATGAATTGGAAAAATACAATCAGTGGACAAACATATAAGCGACTGAAAGTAAGTTATGAGGGGTTGCCATTTATCGTAAAAAGATGTGTAATCGGCAGAGCGAGAGCATCTGA
Source organism: Danio aesculapii (assembly GCF_903798145.1). Lineage (NCBI taxonomy): Eukaryota > Metazoa > Chordata > Actinopteri > Cypriniformes > Danionidae > Danio > Danio aesculapii. The sequence continues at coordinate 45,151,934 of NC_079449.1, forward strand.
TCTTTTCTACCTTCAGAAAGTACATGGTGTCTACAAGCCACTGTGAAACACTTGGTGGTTTAGACGACTTCCACAGAAATAAGATCCGTCGTCTAGCTAATAATGAGGTAAAGGCAAGTACCTCTAACTGTTTAAATGTAAATCGGGTCCAATCCTTGGGGACACCAAAAATTACAGTGGTGGGACAGATATACACTTTAGTTTGGAATATTTTTGACAAGGTTTCAAAATAATTATTCCAGTAGTTTTGTTGTACTGGGCAGAAAAAGAACATATGACTCAAGTTGCAGGGTGACATGTGACATCTGTCATCCACATTAGGATAAAACCTAGAGAGCAGAGCTTTGGAGTAATGAACCCTATGGAATATTTTAAACTGTATGAGTGAAAGCCGGGCACATATTGAACTTGAATAGATTCTGTCAACAGCCTTTGCCCACCAGTCCAGTGGCATATTTTTGATCGTTTCTTGGAAAGTTACGTTCAGTTTTATAAAGTTACGTTCATTCTTATTGGCACAAAAATTATTCCATAGTAACCTAGGTGCCATTTAAATGTGAGGATAACCTTTTTTTTTTCTAAAGGTCTGGAGAAAAGTTGAGACGTTCATAGGTCATGCAGATATTTTCTTTTTATGCAAGATGTTCAAAAACAAAGCAAATAATCTCTCAGTATTAAAAAAAAATACAGTAAAAAACAAGAAAGCACAACATCAGATAAAGTTGTATACTACACGTTGAAGCATGTAACCGAACCAATATGTTACAAAACAAGTATTCCCTGCATGTAAATAATCTGAGACATACAGTAATACATTTCAACGTTTCTCATAGTGTAATTTGTAACGCAATCATATTAAATTTATTCATGTACCAATTCATGATATTATTGATGTAAACACATGCTGACAAAACATACAGTTGCATACAGTAAATACAAATCATAAATAAATAAATAAATAAAAACAGAGTACAGCATGTCCATGATCTTGATACAAATGACTGAATATAGTGGAGTAAAAAAGCATAATTAATAAATCAACACTTACCAACAAGCCGCAAATAATTAGATGTTCATTGTAAATTTACACATTAGCTTGTGTACCACAGGCTTCTCAAATTTACATTAGCATCGTGCGCCTGATTCCCGTATCAAGATCTTAATTTAATTTTATCAGTTGGATTTAACACTGTATAGCACATTGAAGATTTTAACATAAAATTACGTTACAACAGTGCGGCATTAAATTAGTTGTCATTTAAAAATATAGCTTCATTTATACACACAGCAGTCAAAGAATGGCAAACAACGTATTGTTGCCACTTACCAAGCACTATCGATGTGTGGGACCTGCTCGATCTCACGAGGAAACGTAACTATTTTAATTTTGTCCGTTTAGTGAGAAATTCGTACAAATTCAGTTCAGTCATCCAAAATTGTATGATTATTAAAAGGAGGCATGGCCAAAACCAAACCCCACCCCTTAACCCAACCGTCATTGGAGGACGAGCAAATCGTACTAAAATGTGCGAATGAGAGCCTACGAATTAATGCGAATAGCCACTAAATCAAAAAGTTTTACGAAGTTGATTACGCGTTGGGTTGAAAAACGAACAAAAACAAAAATATAATCTGTTTATGAGTCAAAAAGATTGCGACCATCGAAACATTCGTAGCTATTAAACTTTTACATTGCTCTGATGTTACTTAGTAGCTATTTATAACAATTATGATTAAACTCAATTTATTTTAATTGCTAATTCTAAGGAAAATGTTCAGCGGTAGATATAATAAATAAGAAAAAAAGATGTGCTAATTTTTAAACAATTAAATTCGCAGCCACAATAAAATTTATCCACTATATTAAAAAGTTACGAATTGGTGTGCGATAGCGTTGGGTCAAAAAAAAGAACAAAAACAAAAATATAATCTGTTTATGAGTCAAAGTTTGCGACCATCGAAACATTCGTAGCTATTAAACTTTTACATTGTAGGCTGCTCTGATGTTACTTAGTAGCTATTTATAACAATTATGATTAAACTCAATTTATTTTAATTGAATTAGCTAATTCTAAGGAAAATGTTCAGCGGTAGATATAATAAGAAAAAAGATGTGCTAATTTTTGAAAAATTAAATTCGCAGCCACAATAAAATTTATCCACTATATTAAAAAGTTACGAATTGGCGTGAGTTAGCATTGGGTCGAAAAAAGAACAAAAACAAAACTATAATCTGTTTAAGAGTCAAAAAGAAGATTGCGACTATCGAAACGTTCTTAGCTATTGTACTTTTACATTGTAGGCTGCTCTGATGTTACTTAGTAGCTATTCATAACAATGACGATGAAACTCAATTTAATTGAATAAGCGCATTCTAAGGAAAATGTTCAGCACTAGATATAATAAATAAGAAAAAAAGATCTGCTAATTTTTAAACAATTAAATTCGCAGACGCAATTAAATTTAGCCACTACATTAAATAGTTACAAATTTGGAGTGAGATAGCGTTCGGTCGAAAAAAGAACAAAAACAAAAATATAATCTGTTTATGAGTCAAAAAGAAGATTGCGACTATCGAAACGTTCTTAGCTATTGCACCTTTACATTGTAGGCTGCTCTGATGTTACTTAGTAGCTATTCATAACAATGACGATGAAACTAAGGGTGCTATCACACTTGGTTCAATTGCCTGGACCGAACCTAAGTTCGATTGTCCCCCCTTGCCACCTTCTCAGCTGTTTACGCTTGCATCATCAAGCTGCTGTTTTGTGTACAGCTGTTGCTTGGTGACAGCCACGAAAGCAAAGTGCCATAATGGAGACGTCCGCATATCACGGTCAATCTGCTTTTACTGAATCTTTTGGTTTTGTTACCAAAACCAAAATACAGAAAGCCACTTGTGTTTATCTGCTTCCGTTCAGAACATCACGCGATGTCTACAGAGATCGTTTTTGAGACAAGCAGACATTATCCCTGTTTGCACTGGGACAGTCCCGCTTGTCACCAAGGTAGGTCATACACAGGCATACACACACGAATGAACGTTATGAAAACTAAAGTTTGTTGTACAGTTGGTGGTTCACTTCCGTTACTTGGTACGATTGCTTTCATATCAGAAGTGAACCGTACCAGAGTTCACACGAATCTCTTTTAGGTGGACTCGATTACGATTCACTTGTGCGCACCTGAGTTCAGAAGACACGTTCACACTAGCTAAACGTACCATACTTTGAAGTCAAACGAACCCGGGTGCAGACCAAAAGTGCTAGTGTGAAAGCACCCTTAATTTAATTTAATTGAATAAGCTCATTCTAAGGAAAATGTTCAGCAGTAGATATAATAAACAAGAAAAAAGGAGTGCTGATTTGTTTTTACACAATTAAATTCGTAGCCCAAAAAAAATGTAGTCACTAAATTAAAAAGTTACGAATTGGCGTGAGATAGCGTTGGGTCGAAAAACAAACGAAAACAAAACTATAATCAGTTTATTGGTCAAAAAGAAGATTGCGGCTAGCAAAACATTCTCAGCTATAGCACTTTTACATTGTAGGCTGCTCTTATGTTGCTTTAGCTATTTTAACAATTACGATAAAACTCAACTATTTAATTTAATTGGAAAATGTTCAGCAGTAGATGTAATAAATAAGAATAAAAAGTGCTGGAAAAAGTCAAATGTATCCGACAAATTGCTTTAATGACCTACGATATGTTTACATGTAGAAAAAAAATTGCAGGTGATGTGTTTATGTCAGACATTTTGGGTGAAATTTGTTGAATATTTGTTCTCCTACAGTATGCACAGTATCTGTGGGCCAGATTACAATGAAAACAGTTAAACAAAAACACAAAAGTAGACATAACTCATATTTTTGTATCCTCAAAATTCAGAACACTGCCAAAAAACGTTTAACAGCTAAAGTTTAACATAATATTTGATTAAGGCAAGTTGAGATGACTAGAAAAGTTAATGTGATTTAATTGAATTTAACTTTATTAATTCCAGAAGGAAATTCATTTGTCCAAGCGGCACACGTCACATAAAATAGTTTTAAATATAACATAAAATAACAATTAAAATCAGTAAATAAAAATAAAATAGCAGCATAGTGCGATTCAAAATGTAAAAAAATTGTGTGTGAAATTAAAGAATCAGCTATTGATTGTCTAAAGCAAAAGAGACAAATTTAAACACAATTCTTTGCACGCTTAAAAACATGTAAAAATCCTTACACGCTTAAACTGCACTGTAATAGTGCAACTTCTGATATATTAAAATATAAGTCAAAGAACACAGTTTACCACACTTTTTTTCATGGAAGCAAAACACAATGCAAAACAACAATGGCTACTGTAGATTTAGTTACAGTAAACACTTATTTGCGGTAAGCTTGCCTTAAGACAAAACTCAGTATTACAACTTATTTGTAACCTATAACAATTCCGTACCGCTCTCTGCAGAGTTACAAAACAGTATTTCAGTATTATATCTGTTCAGTGGAATGCACTTTTGACGCAGGTGATAAACTCAGGCCATGTCCACACTAACACATGTTTGTTTAAAAACGTGACTGGCTATATCATATCTAGATAAATATGTCTAGATATCTATATCATGTCTAGAAAGCTAGTACAATTTACGTTTTTCGAAATAATTTGCATGTATTTGCATTAATATGACACATTTTATTGATTACAGTTATTTTATTTCATCAAAACTAACCAAATATTAAGCTTCATCAGTAGTTAGAACTATTAAGTTTCGCAAAACAGTTGTATTATTACCTCATCAGCTTCAGCTTCTCAACATAATGAATGAATGAATGAATGACGACTTTTGTGAAAAACTTGCCATGTGACAACAGTCCCACTCCCACCTGCTGGTAGAAACAGGTACTGCTGAACAGCGGACTATTTAAATACAGACACAAAAGCTGCGTTAAGGGGAATGTGAGTGATGTATGTGCTAATTTAAAGTACTTGGATAAGAAATAAATGTTATACTATTTTTTTTGTGTGCAACATATTCCAAAAGAGGGCGACGCGGTAGCGCAGTAGGTAGTGCTGTCACCTCACAGCAAGAAGGTCGCTGGTTCGAGCCTCGGCTGGGTCAGTTGGAGTTTCTGTGTGGAGTTTGCATGTTCTCCCTGCGTTCGCGTGGGTTTCCTCCGGGTTCTCCGGTTTCCACCACAGTCCAAAGACATGTGGTACAGGTGAATTGGGTAGGCTAAATTGTCCATAGTGTATGGGTGTAAATGAGTGTGTATGGATGTTTCCCAGAGATAGGTTGCAGCTGGAAGGGCATCCGCTGCGTAAAACATGTGCTGGATAAGTTGACGGTTCATTCTACTGTGGTGACCCCAGATTAATAAAGGGACTAAGCCGACAAGAAAATGAATGAATGAATATTCCAAAAGAAGACTTTTGGCAATACATCAGGGGCTTAAGCCCCTAAAGCCCCCCTCGCAACGCTGCTATATGCTATTTGAACCAATCAAAACAGAGCGCGAGAACAAGAGACTAAGCTTAATGCCTAATAGCCTGATAAACAAGGTTGATGAGTTCAGCACAGGAGGACTTGGTTCCCCCAAAAAAGTCAACATCTGTGGTGTGGGACTACTTTGGATACAGGAAGGCTGAAAAATGGACAAGTTTCCATGTGGGTGTGCCTGGAATCCGCGAGCACGTCGCTCCCAATATGGACGTGCAAGCCGCGTGCCTTCATTGGAAATAAGGAACTTGTGTGCGCGAAAGACACGATATGTGAACGGCCTATTTCACGGCAGCATCACAAAGAGGTCTATGATCTATGCACGGCAAAAACAAAATCTGTGGACATGTAGAAATGTACACGCAACTACTGATATGTGGTCAAGCAGAACATCGGAGACTTGAGCTTGACGCCTGAAGGAATTTTTGATGATTTTAACTTCATCCTTGCATTAATAGTTTAACTCTGATTTAACTAATTACATGAACTTATGCTGATGTGTTTATCCTCATATAACCTTATGTGTTTAACCTCATTTAACCTTGCTCCATAACAGCTGTGTCTTCGTGTGACTGATAACCGAGTTAACTCCTCTGTACTTGTTATCAACAAAATGTTACAATTCCACTTTCAGAGTGTGCTCACGTACAGGAACAATGACAGACGGGAGGGGCGATGCCTCGCTCTCTTGCAGGCTCTGTTATGTGTATGAGTAACTTTTTCTGTGCAGATTTGCTGTACTGCCTAACAACTGATGATTGAACTGATCTGGATTGAGGATCTTTTTTACTGAAGCGCCCCCAGGCGGGGCTGAAGAGACTTTATTATACTTTATTATAATGCTTTATTCATCTAATTAATTCAATTGTTTAAACTTAGTTAAAGCCTCTGACTGACGTTTTAACCTGGGAGGACTAGGAAAAGTCCAACACGGCGCACACAAACACACACAGTAGCCTATTTATTTGTTTGCCATAGGTCTGTTCTAGACATTTAGTAACACCTTTACTTATTATTTTTAGTTTTTGCTTGTGTCTGTTTTAGAGACATGTTACAGGTCTTTGATAAATTGTTTACCTTTGGAAATATGTTTTAGATTCACAGTGTAAAATGTTGGTGTGTGTCAAAATCGTGATTAAAATTAAATTCGCAATATTGTTCAAGAAAATCGTGATCGGTTTCTTTTGCCCACATCGCACAGCTCTAATGTGGACGTGGAGCGTTTTAAGACAAGGACGCCATTTTCAAATGTATCCGGATTAGTGTAGACATAGCCTGAGACAGAAGGGAAATGCAATAAATAAGACCACGTGGTAACACTTTATAATAACTACACACTATGAATCATTTACTAAGCATTAGCATCTAGTGAATTCATTATTTGTTAAGCATTAACTCTACATTAATAAGCGTTAGAAAGCAGTTTATAACTGCAGCTACAAATGCTGTATTATTGACTTACAAACATATTTATAATGTGCTTAATAATTGTATTTTCATACTTAGTTACTGATTTATTTTTTATTACTAAATTAAGTATTGCATTATTTACAAACCAGTTGTATTTAAAGTAGTTGAGGGTTTTTAGGATCATTCAGAATGAGTTAGTAAATGATTAATAATCTATTGAAATTAACATTTACATATCTTATTATTCAGGCATATACTAATAGTTAACTAATATGTTAATAAATGCTTTATTAACTCAACTTCATGCAATTTTGTGACCTAATCTAAAGTGAGGACTATTCATGCTTTATAAACCCCTTATAAATGACAAATAAAGGCTCAGAATCAAATGAACAATAATCTTTGCAATCTTTTCTAAAAAATAAAATTACTGTAAAGTTTAAACATTGCCAAATAACAGGAGTGTCAAAATGTGGCATAAAACTGGATAAAACAACAACAACAATATAATAATTTAACAATATAATAAGATGCAATGTTTAAACTGTACAGCAATTTTATTTTAGATAAGGTTGCAAAGATTTATTTTTTATTTGAAGTTCAGTTTTATTTGTCTATCTTTAAATGAAAAAGAATGAATAATGTCAATTTTCCTGTTTAGAATTTAACTGAGCCTTTAATTGTCATTTATAAAGCATGAATAGTCCTCACTTTAGATTAGATCACAAAACTAGATGAAGTTTTATATTCATATTAGTTAACTATTAGTATATGCCTGAATAATAAGATATATAAACGTTGGTTTCAATAGTTTATTAATCATTTACTACTCATTCTGAATGATCCTGAAAACCCTCAACTACTCTTAAATACAAATCGTTTGTAAATAATGCAATACTTAATTTAGTAATGAAAAATAAATCAATAACAAAGTATGAAAATACAATTATTAAGCACATTAAAAATATGTTTGTAAGTCAAGAATAGAGCATTTGTAGCTGCAGTTATAAACTGCTTACTAACGCTTATTAATGTAGAGTTAATGCTTAACAGATAATGAATTCACTATTTGCTAATGCTTAATAAATGATTTATAGTGTGTAGTTATTATAAAGTGTTACCGACCACGTCAAATGTCCGAAAGTCAAAACGGGACAGAGTAAGAATTCAGAAATAGAAAATCGATTGAAGTAGTATTTTAGAGGCCAGTATTGAATAATTACTCTCCACATCTTTAATTTCTTCTTTCTCTCAACATGTAATCCATTACCTTCCTGCACAACTCTTTCTGTGGATTCCTCCTTTTTCTATGTCACTCACAGTTTTGTTCTTCACACTCTTGCTTGCTTCTTTCTGAAGTGCTGTGGGAATGGGTTATTTCCAGGGTTGTTTTTTTTTCAGATAAGAATCTCCACAAGATCAAGATCAAGCAAGGGCATCTTCTGTCCTCCAGTCAGCTGTGCTCGACCCTCCAGGGCTTTTGATTGGCTGGATGGAGATTCTGCACATAAACAGAAATGACCTGTCGTTTACACCTAGTGGTTGAACTAGGTATTGCAGTCCAAATTAAAAATGTCGGAGAGCGTTTTCTTCACCCAGCCTACATATAGTCAAGCCCGAAATTATTCATACAACTGGAACATTCTGACTTTTGTTCAAATAATTTTTCCTCAATGATGCCACTTGTACATCGTCTTATTATCTTTTGGGAGAAGCCTGCATCATTTAATTGATTTAACTGGTTAAATAAAAGTAACTTTAAGTCAGAATTTGCCAATTTTGTAGTAATTTCCTTATCTCATTCTGTTTAAGATGCCTTACCTCTCTTTTTTTGTGTTGTGGAGGGAGCAGTACTAGATGTCTTCAGACTTTGTCCTGTTTGACTGCTACCATCTCTGCTGGCTGATTTGGAATGAGCAGATAGAAGAGGAGTGGAGGGCAGAGAGAGTGATAAAGGAGGCGGAAGAGAGACAGATGAAGGAGAGGGTAATGTGGAAGAGGCTGAGGGAGGAAGACGGGAAGTGCTGGTGTTGGGTACACAGTTGGATAGTGATATTAATGACGCGTTTGAACATGCGGAGGACAAGAAGGGAGGAAAAGAGGAAGGTAGAGAGGAAGAGAATGATGGAGGAAGAAAGGAAAGAGAGGGCGCAGGGAGAGATGAGGAGACTGAATCTGAAAAGAGAAGGTAAAGAGGGAAGGGTATGGTCTACTTGACTTTTTCTCAATAGTACATCTGCAAAAAAACAAAACAAAACATTTAGTAAAGCCTCTATTTAGACAGGTCACACTGCAGTGATAAGTGATATTCCAGTATTGTTCAGAGGAATACAAGCAGCTAGATTAAATACAATGCAGGCTCATTATTGATATATACCCCCATATACATTTCTGGACAGCGCAAAATACATCCCAGGAGGCTACGTTTTTTTGCAATTTTTGTTTTCACCAGTCCACCAGAGGTCGCCATGTACAGCTTTTGAGATCTCAAATTTCTCTTGCTAGTGCCATTCGCGCCTGCTGTTCTCACATTAATCCACCAGAGGCCACTGTCGACTGACTGACTGACTGACTTACTGACCGACACCATCCACCCAACCCTTTCCCTAAACCCAACCGATTGTGTTTTCACCCACTGCCTTCCCTAAACCAAACTAAGTGTTTTCAAAAGCAATCCAGAAAACAATCCATGCCTGATTTTACCACGTTTTCAGATTTTACCACATTCTCACCCTGTTATTTACTTGTTTAACCTGCTTTCTAGAACAGTTCTTCGGACTCCAATCCCATCATCACTGTCAACTCTTCTCCGTGTCTCAAGTCTGCCAACGTATGTGGCGAGCTACTGGGCAAACTAACAGCGAAAAAAGCCGTCCACATGGAGGTAAGTGATCAGGTGGTAGCACGAAAAGCGCCGTCGGTGGCATTATAACGCCCAGTAGCATTCGTTTTAAAGATGAAATGCAGCCATATGTAGCTCTGGCTACATAATTCACATACTCCAGATATGTATACGGGGGTACTTTTTGAAAATTAGCCTGAGTTGATTATATATATATATATATAATATATATATATATATATATATATATATATATATATATATATATATATATATATATATATATATATATTCTGTTTTTTATTTGCATATTTGAGTCTTGTTTATAATTTAAATTAGTATTTTTGGTTTTTAGGCCTATAACATTTTGCAAAGGGACTACCAATGAGAATAAGCCTCTGGCTTAATTTGGGTACATTTACATTCTTAAGGAATGTTAACTAAGTTATACAAATTTAAAATTAATCTGCTAATAAAATAGGAATATCAATATTTTTCTCTTTAACTAAGACACGTATAAACGAAATAAATTTGTTACACTCCAGATCAATTACTGAACTAATATATAGTGGAATAGCCATTGTTTCTAATAACTTCTGTGCTGCATCAAATGAACCAACTTCCTGCAACCAGAAACAAATATTTCAACCCAGAAAGGACAAATTACATCCCACAGTTCTTGTGGATTTTAAGGTTTTGCTACCAAAACTGCATTTTTAATGTCACCCCACAAGTCTTCACTTGGGTTGAGGTCAGGTGATTGAGCAGGCCACTCCATTACCTCAATTAACTTAGCCTGAAACCAAGATGCTGTTTGATTACTCGTGATTGATGCCATTGTCTCATTTAAACACTCATTTCAAGGTAATTTTCTCTTTTCATTTGGGGAAAAAAATCTCTTCATTATTTGGATGTATTCAAAGTGGTCCATGATACATGGTAAACAATAAATAGGCCCAACGCCACAGTTTAAGAAACATACCCATACCATGATTTTTGTGCCATCATGATTCACAATCTTAACAGTAAACGAGGCTTGAATTTAGTATCTAGTCTCTTCTAATATACTGTTGATGAACACTATTTTCATCATCAGTCCACATTTTTATTTCAGCCAATTTGTGTGTTCGAACGAATTCAGCATGTGTCAAATTTTTATAAATATCACTAGCAGTACTGCTAATAACAAGTGTTCAAGAGGGTAACTGATGCTGTACTGCTAGAAAATGGCGTTGCCAGATATACTTGAACGTTTACATAAAATGCACGTACAAAACATCCTAATTGATCCTAAACCTGCCCAAATTTTGTCAACCCACTTAAGCGGTTTTAACTAGCACAATCAAAGTAGTATATATTACTATCTAAGTAGTATTATATATATATATATATATATATATATATATATATATATATATATATATATTATATATATTATATATTATATATGGTTTTTCAGTGGTTAGCACAGTCGCCTCAACACAAGAAGGTCGCTGGTTCGAGTCACGACTGGGTCAGTTTGCATTTCTGTGTAGAGTTTGCATATTCTCCTCGTGTTGGCGTGGGTTTCCTCCAGGTGCTCCGGTTTCCCCACAATCCAAACACATGGGCTACATGGGAATTGGGTAAACTCAATTGGCCGCAGTGTATGAGTGTGTGTGTGAACGAGTGTGTATGGATGTTTCCCAGTAATGGTTTGAGACTGGAAGGGCATCAGCTGTGTAAAACATATGCTGGAATAGTTGGTGGTTCATTCCACTGTGGCATCCTCTGAAACCGAGACTAAAGGCTCGTACACACTGGGATGCTTTTCGCTCACGTTTATCGTCAGCATTTTTCTACACGTTTTTCTGTATTCAAACCCAGGCGATTTCCATCAGCGTTGAGCAGAGTGATTGTGCAAAATTACCCCCTGACATTAGATGGCGCTTGGTGAACTTGTAAGTCCTGAAGAAAAGTGAAATGAAACTCACTATCAAATTCTATTTGCTACTCTCTACTGCTACTGACATTATTGTAGTTGCTGTTGCGTTTTATTGTACGGCTCTTTGTGTCAGACACCAATGAACAAAGCAGCTCCATCTGCCTCTGGGTTGTTGCTAGATCGGATATGGATGCGGCTGGAAGTTAACGAGAATTATTTATTTTATTATTTATTGTATTTTATTTAACGTCTACCCAGGGGCGTATCAGACTATTTAAAGTGGCGGGGGCGGCTGTATGAGATCATACGTTCATATAATTATTAATCACCTGTTTCTAAATGGTCTGTCTCTAAAAGTGAGGGGACGGATCCTCCCCGTCCCCCCCCGGTTGCTACGCCCCTGCATCTACCCCCACCCCAAGCCTAAACCCAACCGTCACAGTTACGTAAAAAACAGTAAATGTACCGCATATTATTATTTTATCTATTAAATTACCTAATACATTGTATTTTAACGCCTAACCCCACCCCAACCTTAAACCCAACCCATAACAGTATTGTAAAATATTAATTATTGTTTTACAGTGTCATAAAAAATGCTATTATAATTGATGTGCATATCTCACTTCCGGCCGGCCGAGTATCCGATCGAGATATGCCTCATCTTCTTCATTGAATGAAAGTGAAACTGGGATCCACCTCGACTGTTTGCACTTGAGTGCCTCCAAGTGGTGTTTACTGTAGCTTCAGCAGCTCGGGCACATGAACAAAAGCGCCAATCTGAGAGGTGGGAAGTTTTTGACAAGGCGCATTAACACAAAAATACAAGCATAAAGCTGAGGTCACACTGGGCTTTTCCTCCCATAGACTTCCATTCATACGCACGCGAATGCGTCAGACCGGAAACGCAGGGTCATGCGTCAAGTTTCGCAGCCGTGCAAAGTTCAAGCTTGGTGAACTCTGACCTATGAAATCGCATCACTCGATTGCGTGAGACCCAATCGAGGATCAAAACAGGACCTCTCTGGACAGAAATTTAAAACATGGAGCAATCGCTCGCTTTTTTAAACATCTAATCATCTTGTTTAATCCCGCCCCTTTTCGCAGCGCCGTACGACAGAATTTCGCACACACAAAGCCCAGTGTGACCGCAGCTTAAGGCGTTTCTTCCCTGCCGTTTTGTGCGTTGGTGCGCACGATCACATTAGCGCCCTTGGTTTAGTCACAATGCGAAATTTCAATGAAAAACGCAAGCAAAAAGCGTCTCGGTGTGAACGGGCCTTAGGCTGAAGGCAAAAATGAATGAATGAATGAATAAATGAATGAATGAATGAATGAATGAATGAATGAAGGAAGGAAGGAATGAAGGAATAAATGAACGAAGGAAGGAAGGAAGGAAGGAAGGAATGACTTAATGAATAAATGAATGAATAAATTAATAGTTCAGAAATTTCTCCTTGTATCATTCCATTGTTATTACACATAATATTCTTTACTGATTTAGTTTTGTTGGTTTTATTTATAAGTTTGGATTGTTGGTGTTTTTACCAAAATCTGAGTCGATTTCATGTCAACAGCTCCTTTAGAAATGTATTCAACAAGAAAATATTATGACATGCTCAATACTTATTTTACCCATTGTATATATACAGCATATTCCCCAAATGATGTTCAACAGAGCAAGCAATTTTTTCACAGTATTTCCTATAATATTTTTTGCTTCTGGAAAATGCCTTATTAGTTTTATTTCAGCTAGAATAAAAGCAGTTTTTAATTTTTTTTAAAACCATTTTAAGGTCAATATTATTAGCCTCCTTAAGCAAAATTTGTTTTGATAGTCTACAGAACAAACCATAATTATACAATAACTTGCCTAATTACCCTAACCTGCCTAGTTAACCTAATTAACCAAGTTAAGCCTTTAAATGTAATTAATTAATTGTAAATTAGCCTTTAAGCTGTATAGAAGTGTCTTGAAAAATATATTTTTTTGTCTTGGAAATTGTATTGGATCAAATTTAAATTAATTGTGCAACCACTTTATTTTCCTGTCATCATTTAGCAATTCTAACACAGTTATACGATTATGTTTCGAAATATATGAGCACAGAATGCTGACAGGACTAAACATGATATTGAATACTACTTATTAAGAAGTAAAAGAAATACTTTAAATTTCTAACCTTGCTGGATGATGAACTTGTGCACCTCCTGCCGAAGTAGTCCTCATCTTCATCCTGCACGGGGACGAGCTTCGTCTTCATTTCTTCGCTCAGTTCGACAGTGCTGTTGTATAAAGAAAGCAAGGAATCCGGGATCTTCTGTCCGTCCTCGTCCCGCCCCGGATTCAGGCTCTTTAGCCATGCGCAATTTACTGAGGATCTGACCCCGAATAGCCTCAATCCGCTTCTTTCCTCACCACCTCCAAGTCCAGAGTCTTGCAGGTGGACATGCTGCCCGTTCCCGTGACCAAACACAGGGCGGTCAGCACCAAGCAAACCAACCTCATACTGCTCAAATCTGAGACCAAACTGTCCAGCAAGCAGGGAAAATTAAAATGGAAAGTGTTTGGATCTGAAAGCTTCTGATTATAGAGGTGATGCTACCTGTTGAGGGGTCTGGAAAACACCTTGAATAATGGAGTCAGCGGAACAGATGATGTCCGTCACTATGGGAATTTCCTAAGACCTCCATCCAGACAGCGCAAATGGAGCAACCCGTCGCCCACACAAACTAGCTTAGAAGCAATTATTAGGCAACCCCTTATATGAATACAAACACAGATATGGGCTAAACTATACATAAATATGAATCCACCTCATACGTATCACTGCTGGCAGTGGCACAAAGGAATCGTTATTCGAGAGCATGCGTCTACACGGCCTGTTTTTCCACCTACTTTGAGGTTTGGATAGTTGTGAAAACACAGAGACGCACAATGACACGTCTGTAAGTGTGTTCGCTCGCTAACTTTTCCTCTTTCCTGATTAGTAATTCACTTCTCATGGGTTTAACCTGATGTTTTTGTCATCTCATTGAAATCTAAAGAAGTCCTGTTTTATAAGTTCGCCAGAACAGACGTCATCCTGAAGCATCGTGTAACATGACAAATAGCAATAACAGTGTCCGTTTTTTTACAGATTTCCTCTTGTTAAAAACAAGCTTCTCTACTAGCCTGACTTTTCTGGAAAAATGCTGATAATCAACTAAAAGTGATGACCATTTGCTTGGTTTTGAAAGTAAAACAAAGCCTTAAGAGTTCTTAAAAAGCTGATTTTTACAGCATTGCTAGCTCAGATTAACAGATTTCCTCAAAAGCTTGCTTTTAAAACAAGCTTCTCTCTGCTAGTCTGATTTTCTGGACAAAAATGCTGATTTTAAAACCAAAAGTAATGACGATTTGCTTGGTTTAAAAGTTTAAAAAACCTAAATAGTTCATAAAAAGCAGCTTTTTTAAAGGTGTTGCTCGCTCAGATTAACAGATTACCTCAAATGCTTTTCTCTGCTAGCCTGATTTACAGATTTTCTGAAAAAAAATCTACTAAAATTAATGACGATTCGCTCGGTCTCTAGCTTTTTTTTTTTTTTTTACAGAGTTGCCCTGGCAACCTGTAAGCAACTCAGAACAAACGTTAACAGAGTAAAGGCTTCACGGTTGATCAATAAAAATACCTAACGGTGTTATTTTACATGCTTAGCATGCTTCTTTAAAGTCTCATTTCCCTCTCCAAACAAGCCAAACAATCCATTTACACAGAACAGAAAGGAAATGAAAGGAAAACAGATCCCTTGGATGAAAGAAAAGAAAAAAATACCCTGACGTTTTGCTTCTGATGATGTAATGTTTCAGGAAAGTCAAACTTAACCAAAACACGAGTGACAGATGAAGTAAACAAAGAGCCAGGCGAATCCCAGAAGCAGTGATAAGTGAGGTCCACTCTCTCGTCTGTCCACGTTTTGATTGCAGTATTGAGTGTGAAAAAAACAGTCCTTCAGAGCCTGCTTCTCTTTGGTAAAGCAGTCGTTTTATGAGCTCCCTCTTGTAACACACTCCCCACTCCTCGCTTGTCAGAGCTTGCTGACAAAATGATTTGCGAGAGAGCTTTACGTTCCAGTAACTTCTCTCTTTTTTTCTGGGCTGCTTGTGGCCAAGAACTCTCCGCCCAGGAAATGAGGCTAACAGACTCTGAAATCTACACTTCTCTTTTATGGGCCGGGAAGCTTTTTAGCAGCACACAAACGCTCAGCGAAAGCTCAGACAGGTAAATAACACGGCCGTGACACTTACGTCTGTGCAACCTAACCACACGCTTTAATAAATGAGTGCCAGGTAGGATGATGACAGATGCTGGAACGCTCTTTACACAAACACACTGATCCCTGTCTGGGTGCACAACAGAACACTATTATCAATGTCACGTTTGGCTTGTTTTAAAGGTGCCATGAAATTAAAACAGTTTTTTAGATGTTAGCATCAGTATTGTTAGATTTATAGGATGTTTATAAGCTAGTGCGCAGTAAAACAGTGACAAAATTCAAGTTTAGGAGATATAAAGCTGATATAAACATGTAAAGCTTGTCCTTTGTCACTTCCTCCAAAATCCAGCAGCAGTTTTTATTCATGTCACCTCATACTTCAGTTTCTCATCAAATATTCTGACCAATCAAATGCTCTGTATTATCTGACATGCCCCGCCCCCTTTGAGACACTTCTCATTTGCTTTTTATTTGATGCGCTTGAGCTCAACCACTCTCACTGGCAGAGCTGTGATAAAACAAAATGTTATTGGCTGTTTTTTTTTAAAAGGGGAGGAGCTACACTATGTCCTGCCCTCTCTTTCGTGTTTCAGTTGAGGTTGTGCCCAAAAATGTACATTTTAAGCACTTCACGAGACCTTTAAATGTTAGTTTAATGTGTGTGTGTGTGTGTGTGTGTGTGTGTCCTGGTATTAATATACTTTTTTACTCCATAATGTAAGGAGTACCAGTTAAACACACACATAAACACTTGGTCAGCTATCTAATGGGGACTTCTCATAGATGTAATGATTTTTTACTGTACAGACTGTGTATTCTATCATGAAACCCTTCATCACATGAAACAATCTGCAGCTTTACGTTTTTTAAACACGTAATTCTGTGTGATTTATGATTAGTTTTCATCATGGAGACAAAACAAATTGAATATATACTGGTTTTGGTGGTTTACATGAACGTTTTTTTGTATAATGAGATGGGTATGACCTATTTGTACTCTATTAAGGTGTTTGCAAGGACATGCCTGATGTCGTTGTAATTAAAAACACTTAAAATCCTGTTTAATGTTTTTTTTTTCACATTTAAATGGGTTCGGTTTAGGGGTAGGGCAATATAATTAGCATTTTTACAGTACAAAACACATTACGCCTATGGAGAGTCCTCAAAAACTACCAATACCAACATGTGTGTGTTCGTATACCTTGTATATTTAAATTGTGGGGACCAAATTATATGCATTTTTCAATATATTTTGGCCATTTTTAAAAATAATTGGTCCCCATGATGAATACTAATCGGAATTCACTCAGAATAAAGTGTTTTTAAAAACGCAGCTTGTCATGTGATGGTTGGGTGATAGAATATACACTTTTCATACATTCATTTTCCTTCGGCTTAGTCTCTGATTTATCAAGGATCGCCACAGCAGAATGAACCACCAACTATTCCAGCATATGTTTTATGCAGCGGATTCCCTTCCAGCCACAACCCAGTACTGGAAAACACCCATAGACTCTCATATTCACACACACACTCATACACTCTGGCCAATTTAGTTCATTCGATTCCCCTATAGTGCATGTGTTTGGACTCTGGGGGAAACCGGAGCACCCGGAGGAAACCCACGCCAACACGGGGAGAACATGTAAACTCCACACAGAAATGCCAACTGGTCCAGCCGGGACTCAAATCAGCAATCTTCTTGCTGTGAGACGACAGTGCTACACACTGTGCCACCGTGCCTCCATGAATACACACACTGTACAGAGTAGAAATCATTACATCTGGGAAGTCCCCATTAAGATAGTTGTACAAGTATGTGTGTGTGTGTGTGTGTGTGTGTGTGTGTGTGTGTGTGTGTGTTATGCTTTTGCTGAGTACAACTGACATGTCGCTTTTAACATAAAGATGATAAAACTTGCTGAAGTTGAGAAAAGCATCCGTTTTGATGTGTTTCTGGCACCACCTAGAGGACGTAAAGAGCAGTGAAATGATCTGTGATTGAAAACAGGCTCATTTTATATCTCCCCCAGAGTTGAACAGTTGAGTTTTAGCATCATTCAATCCATTCAGGTGATCTCTGGGTTGTCTGGAAACACTTTTAGCTTAGCTTAGCATAGATCATTGAATCGGATTAGACCATTAGCATGTTGCTTAAAAGTTACCAGAGAGATTCATTTTTCCTATTTAAAGCTTATTGACTCCTCTGTAGTTACATCATGTATTAATAATGACAGAAAACGAAAAGTTGTTAGGAGAGTTTTTGAAGTTATAAGTGTTCCCATCTGACCCAGAGATCAGCTGAATGGTTTAAAAAATTCAATATTTGCTACATTTTATTTATTTTACTATACAATATTTACTTTACTATAAAATTATCAAAAGCTTTGGTCATTTTGACCAAGATGCTAATGGACTAATCCGATTCAATGATCTATGCTAAGCTAAGCTAAAAGTGCTCCCGTCAGACCCAGAGATCTGCTGAATGGTTTAAAAAAAATCTATATTTACTATACTTTATTTAATTTACTATAAAATAACCAAACTCTTTGGTCAGTTTTGAGCGAGATGCTAATGGTCTAATCTGATTCAATGATCTATGCTAAGCTAAGCTAAAAGGGCTTCTGTCAAACCCGGAGATTGGCTGAATGGATTCAAAAATTCAATATTTACTATTTTTATTTTACTATACAATATTTACTGTTCTATAATCTGATCAAAATCTTTGGGCTTTGAGTGAGACGCTAATGGTCTAATCCAATTCAATGATCTATGCTAAGCTAGCTAAAAGTGCTCCCGTCAACCCAGAGATCAGCTGAATGGTTTAAAAAAAATCTATATTTACTATACTTTATTAATTTACTATAAAATTACAAACTCTGGTCAGTTTGAGCGAGATGCTAACGGGTCCAATCCGATTCAAAGGAATCTACGCTAAGCTAAGCTAAAAGTGCTTTGGCCAGACCCAGAGATCAGCTGAATGGTTTTAAAAAAATTCAATATTTACTTTACTAGATAATATCTAATTTACTAAGAAATGCTAAAAAAAAATCTTGGTCCTTTGAGCAAGATGCTTAGCCGTCTAATCTGATTCAATGATCTACGCTAAGCTAAAAAGTGCTGCCATCAAACCCAGAGATTGGCTGATTGGATTCATAAGATTCAATATTTTCTCTACTATATAATATTCCTTACTATAAAATTATCTATATTTTTGGTCATTTTTAAGCAAGATGCTAACAGTCTAATCCGCTTCAATGATCTATGCTAAGCTAAGCTAAAAGTGCTTCTGTCTTCAAAACCCGGAGATCCCCTGAATGGATTCAAAAATTCAATATTTTCTTAACTATATAATATTTACTTACCTGTAAAATGATCGATATTCTTTGGTCATTTTTAAGCAAGATGCTAACGGTCGTAATACGATTTAATGATCTATGCTAAGCTAAGCTAAAAGTGCAGCTGTCAAAACCCGGAGATAGGCTGAATGAATTCATAAATTGTATATTTTACTATTTTTACTTTACTATACAAATATTCATTCATTTTCTTAAGTTTCTTTTCGGCGTAGTCCCTTTATTAATCAGGGGTCACCACAGCGGAATGAACCACCTATACAATATTTACTATAAAATTATCAAAATCTTTTTTTTTTTTTGAGAGCGTGAGACGTTAATAGTCTAATTCAATTCAATGATCTTTGCTAAGCTAAGCTAAAAGTGCTCCTGTCAGACCCAGAGATCGGGTAAATGGTTTAAAAAAATTCAATATTTACCTAAACTATGTAATATTTACTATAAAATGATAAAAAAAAATCTTTGGTCATTTTTGAGTGAGATGCTAACGGTCCTAATCCGATTCAATGATCTACGCTAAGCTAAGCTAAAAGTGCTTTGGTTGGCCAGACCCAGGTATTGGCAAAATGGATTAAAAAATGGCTTAAATTCAGCTTGTTTAACTCTGGGGGAGTTATAAAAATAATTCTTTCTTCTTTTCTAAAGTGGAGTAAATCCAGGCAACCCCGTTTTCTATTAGCTAACACTACAAAACAGGCCTGCATAGAGACGGTAATCTGTTGCTATCATTCTCAACTAAGCCAATACACTCATAACTATCCATTATATTTAATATAATAATATATATTTTAGGTGGTAATGTGGTTTAAATAGCACCATAATGACAATTGTGTGAATAAGGTCAGAAAATGTCGCAATGTCAGACTGCTTGGAAGGCATAGGATTAAGTGTTAACAAATATCTTTTACTTTCCTTGAAATCCCTCACTTTATAATACTATCACAAGCAAATCACTGTGTAACTATATACAATTCTAAATCTCCTTTTCAGCAGGGTTCCCGCAGGTTACTGGTAGGACAGGCTCTTAGTCCGTTTGTTATTGTGTTTACAGCCAACACCGACCTGTAATCTCTCTCACAACTGAAGCCAGGGAAGCTAGAGTCCAAAACAAAGAAGCAATGGCTTCAGCATACGCTTCATGTGCCCACAAGCTTAAAGGGACAGTTCGCCCAAAAAATTCAATTTACTCACCCTCAAGTATTCATAAATCTTTCTTAGTTGAACACAAAGATATATTGAAATCCATCGACTTGCATTGTAGAAAAAAAACACACAATACTGGAAGTCAATGGTACAGATTTCAGCATCTTCAAAATATCTTCTTTTATGTTCAACAGAAGAAAGAAGAAACGTTTGAAATAAGTAAAGGATGGGTAAATGATGACCAGAATTGTAATGTTTGGATAGAACTATCCCTTTAAATTGAGGCATAAATGGTTCTTCTATGAAGTTCTTCTAGGGCCCAAGGGCCCGCACACACACACCGTTAGAAGAAAATCACCAAATTCACACACTTATAGACCTTATTAGTCCAAACAACTTCCACTCTCACTGTCAGCCAAACATGAAGATGGCTATTCTCATTGTGTTAAACAGTGAAAGTACACACTGCGTCCCAAATGACACATACACTATGCACTAGTGCACTTTTTTAAATGGCTGCGAGCTAAAAGACTGATAGCCTTAGTTCGTGTTGCTAAAGTAACGTTTATCATAACAACAATAAAAGTTTATTCATGTACAGTGTGCAACAGTTATTTTGCGGGTTATTGTTGTTATTCACAAGTTGCAGTGCACTAAAACTTTATTGTTGTTATGATAAACGTTACTTTAAGCAACACGAACTTACTTCAAGCTGCCCTGAGGTACAAGCTGAGGTGGAAGATGATGGCACCGCTCCGTGTCTCCTCCCGGGAGGTCATCTTTAGAAACTAAGAGACGACCGTATAGGTAAAATACTAACTTAATACTTAACATAAAGCACGACGTATTGCACACCGCAACAACTTTCCGATATGCGCGCCACTGACGTCACCGTCTGTGCTTCCAGGTCAGAGAGCAACTGTCCATCAAAAGCTCATTAGCCAATCAGTGGTAGATCGCTGTTAGCCCGCCCCCACGAGAAGTTTGTGCCAAAACAGCAAACGAAAATTTACGAAGCGTAAGCGAAAACTGTGGCGACGCATTCAAATCCATGATTCGCGAAAACGATTCTTTGAAAATCATTAATAAAGAATGAAGCATAGTTAGAGCGTGTTAAATTCGTGCGACTGAGTTCATTTTTTTGTTTTCATTGTGTTTTTCTTCTTTTGCAGATGGCATATTTTTTTTTATTTTATTTTATTTATTGAGTGAAAAGAACTTAAATGACATATGACAGACATAATGAAAGACTTTCCACTTAAAAATTTTGTGACAGAACAATAAAACATTTATATATAAAAAAAAAATTATGATAAATAACATGACATATAATAACACGCAACAATATTAAATAAAAAGGAGTAAATAAAATAATAATAGTAAAAAAATAAAATAAATAAATAAATAAATAAAAACATGATAAAAGTAGGGGGGGAAGAAAGGGGGGGGGGGTGGAGGAGGTGATGGTCAATGAATTGGAAAAATACAATCAGTGGACAAACATATAAGCGACTGAAAGTAAGTTATGAGGGGTTGCCATTTATCGTAAAAGATGTGTAATCGGCAGAGCGAGAGCATCTGATCTTTCTACCTTCAGAAAGTACATGGTGTCTACAAGCCACTGTGAAACACTTGGTGGTTTAGACGACTTCCACAGAAATAAGATCCGTCGTCTAGCTAATAATGAGGTAAAGGCAAGTACCATCTAACTGTTTAAATGTAAATCGGGTCCAATCCTTGGGGACACCAAAAATTACAGTGGTGGGACAGATATACACTTTAGTTTGGAATATTTTTGACAAGGTTCAAAATAATTATTCCAGTAGTTTTGTTGTACTGGGCAGAAAAAGAACATATGACTCAAGTTGCAGGGTGACATGTGACATCTGTCATCCACATTAGGATAAAACCTAGAGAGCAGAGCTTTGGAGTAATGAACCCTATGGAATATTTTAAAACTGTATGAGTGAAAGCCGGGCACATAGTGAACTTGAATAGATTCTGTCACAGCCTTTGCCCACCAGTCCAGTGGCATATTTTTTGATCGTTTCTTGGAAAGTTACGTTCAGTTTTATAAAGTTACGTTCATTCTTATTGGCACAAAAATTATTCCATAGTAACCTAGGTGCCATTTAAATGTGAGGATAACCTTTTTTTTTCTAAAGGTCTGGAGAAAAGTTGAGACGTTCATAGGTCATGCAGATATTTTCTTTTATGCAAGATGTTCAAAAACAAGCAAATAATCTCTCAGTATTAAAAAAAATACAGTAAAAAACAAGAAAGCACAACATCAGATAAAGTTGTATACTACACGTTGAAGCATGTAACCGAACCAATATGTTACAAAACAAGTATTCCCTGCATGTAAATAATCTGAGACATACAGTAATACATTTCAACGTTTCTCATAGTGTAATTTGTAACGCAATCATATTAAATTTATTCATGTACCAATTCATGATATTATTGATGTAAACACATGCTGACAAACATACAGTTGCATACAGTAAATACAAATCATAAATAAATAAATAAATAAAAACAGAGTACAGCATGTCCATGATCTTGATACAAATGACTGAATATAGTGGAGTAAAAAAAGCATAATTAATAAATCAACACTTACCAACAAGCCGCAAATATTAGATGTTCATTGTAAATTTACACATTAAGCTTGTGTACCACAGGCTTCTCAAATTTACATTAGCATCGTGCGCCTGATTCCCGTATCAAGATCTTAATTTAATTTTATCAGTTGGATTTAACACTGTATAGCACATTGAAGATTTAACATAAAATTACGTTACAACAGTGCGGCATTAATTAGTTGTCATTTAAAAATATAGCTTCATTTATACACACAGCAGTCAAAGAATGGCAAACAACGTATTGTTGCCACTTACCAAGCACTATCGATGTGTGGGGACCTGCTCGATCTCACGAGGAAACGTAACTATTTTAATTTTGTCCGTTTAGTGAGAAATTCGTACAAATTCAGTTCAGTCATCCAAAATTGTATGATTATTAAAAGGAGGCATGGCCAAAACCAAACCCCACCCCTTAACCCAACCGTCATTGGAGGACGAGCAAATCGTACTAAAATGTTGCGAATGAGAGCCTACGAATTAATGCGAATAGCCACTAAATCAAAAAGTTTACGAAGTTGATTACGCGTTGGGTTGAAAAACGAACAAAACAAAAATATAATCTGTTTATGAGTCAAAAAGATTGCGACCATCGAAACATTCGTAGCTATTAAACTTTTACATTGCTCTGATGTTACTAGTAGCTATTTATAACAATTATGATTAAACTCAATTTATTTTAATTGCTAATTCAAAGGAAAATGTTCAGCGGTAGATATAATAAATAAGAAAAAAAGATGTGCTAATTTTTAAACAATTAAATTCGTCAGCACAATAAAATTTATCCACTATATTAAAAAGTTACGAATTGGTGTGCGATAGCGTTGGGTCAAAAAAAAGAACAAAAACAAAATATAATCTGTTATGAGTCAAGTTTGCGACCATCGAAACATTCGTAGCTATTAAACTTTTAACTTGTAGGCTGCTCTGATGTTACTTAGTAGCTATTTATAACAATTATGATTAAACTCAATTTATTTTAATTGAATTAGCTAATTCTAAGGAAATGTTCAGCGGTAGAATAATAAGAAAAAAGATGTGCTAATTTTTGAAAAATTAAATTCGCAGCCACAATAAAATTTATCCACTATATTAAAAAGTTACGAATTGGCGTGAGTTAGCATTGGGTCGAAAAAAGAACAAAACAAAACTATAATCTGTTTAAGAGTCAAAAAGAAGATTGCGACTATCGAAACGTTCTTAGCTATTGTACTTTACATTGTAGGCTGCTCTGATGTTACTTAGTAGCTATTCATAACAATGGAACGATGAAACTCAATTTAATTGAATAAGCGCATTCTAAGGAAAATGTTCAGCACTAGATATAATAAATAAGAAAAAAAGATCTGCTAATTTTTAAACAATTAAATTCGCAGACGCAATTAAATTTAGCCACTACATTAATAGTTACAAATTGGAGTGAGATAGCGTTCGGTCGAAAAAAGAAACAAAAACAAAAATATAATCTGTTTATGAGTCAAAAGAAGATTGCGACTATCGAAACGTTCTTAGCTATTGCACCTTTACATTGTAGGCTGCTCTGATGTTAACTTAGTAGCTATTCATAACAATGACGATGAAAACTAAGGGTGCTATCACACTTGGTTCAATTGCCTGGACCGAACCTAAGTTCGATTGTCCCCCCTTGCCACCTTCTCAGCTGTTACGCTTGCATCATCAAGCTGCTGTTTTGTGTACAGCTGTTGCTTGGTGACAGCCACGAAAGCAAAGTGCCATAATGGAGACGTCCGCATATCACGGTCAATCTGCTTTTACTGAATCTTTTGGTTTTGTTACCAAAACCAAAATACAGAAAGCCACTTGTGTTTATCTGCTTCCGTTCAGAACATCACGCGATGTCTACAGAGATCGTTTTTGAGACAAGCAGACATTATCCCTGTTTGCACTGGGACAGTCCCGCTTGTCACCAAGGTAGGGTCATACACAGGCATACACACACGAATGAACGTTATGAAAACTAAAGTTTGTTGTACAGTTGGTGGTTCACTTCCGTTACTTGGTACGATTGCTTTCATATCAGAAGTGAACCGTACCAGAGTTCACACGAATCTCTTTTAGGTGGACTCGATTACGATTCACTTGTGCGCACCTGAGTTCAGAAGACACGTTCACACTAGCTAAACGTACCATACTTTGAAGTCAAACGAACCCGGGTGCAGACCAAAAGTGCTAGTTGTGAAAGCACCCTTAATTTAATTTAATTGAATAAGCTCATTCTAAGGAAAATGTTCAGCAGTAGATATAATAAACAAGAAAAAAAGGAGTGCTGATTTGTTTTTACACAATTAAATTCGTAGCCCAAAAAAAATGTAGTCACTAAATTAAAAAGTTACGAATTGGCGTGAGATAGCGTTGGGGGTCGAAAAACAAACGAAAACAAAACTATAATCAGTTTATTGGTCAAAAAGAAGATTGCGGCTAGCAAAACATTCTCAGCTATAGCACTTTTACATTGTAGGCTGCTCTTATGTTGCTTTAGCTATTTTAACAATTACGATAAAACTCAACTATTTAATTTAATTGGAAAATGTTCAGCAGTAGATGTAATAAATAAGAATAAAAAGTGCTGGAAAAAGTCAAATGTATCCGACAAATTGCTTTAATGACCTACGATATGTTTACATGTAGAAAAAAAATTGCAGGTGATGTGTTTATGTCAGACATTTTGGGTGAAATTTGTTGAATATTTGTTCTCCTACAGTATGCACAGTATCTGTGGGCCAGATTACAATGAAAACAGTTAAACAAAAACACAAAGTAGACATAACTCATATTTTTGTATCCTCAAAATTCAGAACACTGCCAAAAAACGTTTAAACAGCTAAAGTTTAACATAATATTTGATTAAGGCAAGTTGAGATGACTAGAAAAGTTAATGTGATTTAATTGAATTTAACTTTATTAATTCCAGAAGGAAATTCATTTGTCCAAGCGGCACACGTCACATAAAATAGTTTTAAATATAACATAAAATAACAATTAAAATCAGTAAATAAAAATAAAATAGCAGCATAGTGCGATTCAAAATGTAAAAAAATTGTGTGTGAAATTAAAGAATCAGCTATTGATTGTCTAAAGCAAAAGAGACAAATTTAAACACAATTCTTTGCACGCTTAAAAACATGTAAAAATCCTTACACGCTTAAACTGCACTGTAATAGTGCAACTTCTGATATATTAAAATATAAGTCAAAGAACACAGTTTACCACACTTTTTTTCATGGAAGCAAAACACAATGCAAAACAACAATGGCTACTGTAGATTTAGTTACAGTAAACACTTATTTGCGGTAAGCTTGCCTTAAGACAAAAACTCAGTATTACAACTTATTTGTAACCTATAACAATTCCGTACCGCTCTCTGCAGAGTTACAAAACAGTATTTCAGTATTATATCTGTTCAGTGGAATGCACTTTTGACGCAGGTGATAAACTCAGGGCCATGTCCACACTAACACATGTTTGTTTAAAAACGTGACTGGCTATATCATATCTAGATAAATATGTCTAGATATCTATATCATGTCTAGAAAGCTAGTACAATTTACGTTTTTCCGAAATAATTTGCATGTATTTGCATTAATATGACACATTTTATTGATTACAGTTATTTTATTTCATCAAAACTAACCAAATATTAAGCTTCATCAGTAGTTAGAACTATTAAGTTTCGCAAAACAGTTGTATTATTACCTCATCAGCTTCAGCTTCTCAACATAATGAATGAATGAATGAATGACGACTTTGTGAAAAACTTGCCATGTGACAACAGTCCCACTCCCACCTGCTGGTAGAAACAGGTACTGCTGAACAGCGACTATTTAAATACAGACACAAAAGCTGCGTTAAGGGGAATGTGAGTGATGTATGTGCTAATTTAAAGTACTTGGATAAGAAATAAATGTTATACTATTTTTTTTGTGTGCAACATATTCCAAAGAGGGGCGACGCGGTAGCGCAGTAGGTAGTGCTGTCACCTCACAGCAAGAAGGTCGCTGAGTTTCTGTGTGGAGTTTGCATGTTCTCCCTGCGTTCGCGTGGGTTTCCTCCGGGTTCTCCGGTTTCCACCACAGTCCAAAGACATGTGGTACAGGTGAATTGGGTAGGCTAAATTGTCCATAGTGTATGGGTGTAAATGAGTGTGTATGGATGTTTCCCAGAGATAGGTTGCAGCTGGAAGGGCATCCGCTGCGTAAAACATGTGCTGGATAAGTTGACGGTTCATTCTACTGTGGTGACCCCAGATTAATAAAGGGACTAAGCCGACAAGAAAATGAATGAATGAATATTCCAAAAGAAGACTTTTGGCAATACATCAGGGGCTTAAGCCCCTAAAGCCCCCCTCGCAACGCTGCTATATGCTATTTGAACCAATCAAAACAGAGCGCGAGAACAAGAGACTAAGCTTAATGCCTAATAGCCTGATAAACAAGGTTGATGAGTTCAGCACAGGAGGACTTGGTTCCCCCAAAAAAGTCAACATCTGTGGTGTGGGGACTACTTTGGATACAGGAAGGCTGAAAAATGGACAAGTTTCCATGTGGGTGTGCCTGGAATCCGCGAGCACGTCGCTCCCAATATGGACGTGCAAGCCGCGTGCCTTCATTGGAAATAAGGAACTTGTGTGCGCGAAAGACACGATATGTGAACGGCCTATTTCACGGCAGCATCACAAAGAGGTCTATGATCTATGGCACGGCAAAAACAAATCTGTGGACATGTAGAAATGTACACGCAACTACTGATATGTGGTCAAGCAGAACATCGGAGACTTGAGCTTGACGCCTGAAGGAATTTTTGATGATTTTAACTTCATCCTTGCATTAAATAGGTTTAACCTCTGATTTAACTAATTACATGAACTTATGCTGATGTGTTTATCCTCATATAACCTTATGTGTTTAACCTCATTTAACCTTGCTCCATAACAGCTGTGTCTTCGTGTGACTGATAACCGAGTTAACTCCTCTGTACTTGTTATCAACAAAATGTTACAATTCCACTTTCAGAGTGTGCTCACGTACAGGAACAATGACAGACGGGAGGGGCGATGCCTCGCTCTCTTGCAGGCTCTGTTATGTGTATGAGTAACTTTTTCTGTGCAGATTTGCTGTACTGCCTAACAACTGATGATTGAACTGATCTGGATTGAGGATCTTTTTTACTGAAGCGCCCCCAGGCGGGGCTGAAGAGACTTTATTATACTTTATTATAATGCTTTATTCATCTAATTAATTCAATTGTTTAAACTTAGTTAAAGCCTCTGACTGACGTTTTAACCTGGGAGGACTAGGAAAAGTCCAACACGGCGCACACAAACACACACAGTAGCCTATTTATTTGTTTGCCATAGGTCTGTTCTAGACATTTAGTAACACCTTTACTTATTATTTTTAGTTTTTGCTTGTGTCTGTTTTAGAGACATGTTACAGGTCTTTGATAAATTGTTTACCTTTGGAAATATGTTTTAGATTCACAGTGTAAAATGTTGGTGTGTGTCAAAATCGTGATTAAAATTAAATTCGCAATATTGTTCAAGAAAATCGTGATCGGTTTCTTTTGCCCACATCGCACAGCTCTAATGTGGACGTGGAGCGTTTTAAGACAAGGACGCCATTTTCAAATGTATCCGGATTAGTGTAGACATAGCCTGAGACAGAAGGGAAATGCAATAAATAAGACCACGTGGTAACACTTTATAATAACTACACACTATGAATCATTTTACTAAGCATTAGCATCTAGTGAATTCATTATTTGTTAAGCATTAACTCTACATTAATAAGCGTTAGAAAGCAGTTTATAACTGCAGCTACAAATGCTGTATTATTGACTTACAACATATTTATAATGTGCTTAATAATTGTATTTTCATACTTAGTTACTGATTTATTTTTTATTACTAAATTAAGTATTGCATTATTTACAAACCAGTTGTATTTAAAGTAGTTGAGGGTTTTTTAGGATCATTCAGAATGAGTTAGTAAATGATTAATAATCTAGTGAAATTAACATTTACATATCTTATTATTCAGGCATATACTAATAGTTAACTAATATGTTAATAAATGCTTTATTAACTCAACTTCATGCAATTTTGTGACCTAATCTAAAGTGAGGACTATTCATGCTTTATAAACCCCTTATAAATGACAAATAAAGGCTCAGAATCAAATGAACAATAATCTTTGCAATCTTTTCTAAAAAATAAAATTACTGTAAAGTTTAAACATTGCCAAATAACAGGAGTGTCAAAATGTGGCATAAAACTGGATAAAACAACAACAACAATATAATAATTTAACAATTATAATAAGATGCAATGTTTAAACTGTACAGCAATTTTATTTTAGATAAGGTTGCAAAGATTTATTTTTTATTTGAAGTTCAGTTTTATTTGTCTATCTTTAAATGAAAAAGAATGAATAATGTCAATTTTCCTGTTTAGAATTTAACTGAGCCTTTAATTGTCATTTATAAAGCATGAATAGTCCTCACTTTAGATTAGATCACAAAACTAGATGAAGTTTTATATTCATATTAGTTAACTATTAGTATATGCCTGAATAATAAGATATATAAACGTTGGTTTCAATAGTTTATTAATCATTTACTACTCATTCTGAATGATCCTGAAAACCCTCAACTACTCTTAAATACAAATCGTTTGTAAATAATGCAATACTTAATTTAGTAATGAAAAATAAATCAATAACAAAGTATGAAAATACAATTATTAAGCACATTAAAAATATGTTTGTAAGTCAAGAATAGAGCATTTGTAGCTGCAGTTATAAACTGCTTACTAACGCTTATTAATGTAGAGTTAATGCTTAACAGATAATGAATTCACTATTTGCTAATGCTTAATAAATGATTTATAGTGTGTAGTTATTATAAAGTGTTACCGACCACGTCAAATGTCCGAAAGTCAAAACGGGACAGAGTAAGAATTCAGAAATAGAAAATCGATTGAAGTAGTATTTTAGAGGCCAGTATTGAATAATTACTCTCCACATCTTTAATTTCTTCTTTCTCTCAACATGTAATCCATTACCTTCCTGCACAACTCTTTCTGTGGATTCCTCCTTTTTCTATGTCACTCACAGTTTTGTTCTTCACACTCTTGCTTGCTTCTTTCTGAAGTGCTGTGGGAATGGGTTATTTCCAGGGTTGTTTTTTTTTCAGATAAGAATCTCCACAAGATCAAGATCAAGCAAGGGCATCTTCTGTCCTCCAGTCAGCTGTGCTCGACCCTCCAGGGCTTTTGATTGGCTGGATGGAGATTCTGCACATAAACAGAAATGACCTGTCGTTTACACCTAGTGGTTGAACTAGGTATTGCAGTCCAAATTAAAAATGTCGGAGAGCGTTTTCTTCACCCAGCCTACATATAGTCAAGCCCGAAATTATTCATACAACTGGAACATTCTGACTTTTGTTCAAATAATTTTTCCTCAATGATGCCACTTGTACATCGTCTTATTATCTTTTGGGAGAAGCCTGCATCATTTAATTGATTTAACTGGTTAAATAAAAGTAACTTTAAGTCAGAATTTGCCAATTTTGTAGTAATTTCCTTATCTCATTCTGTTTAAGATGCCTTACCTCTCTTTTTTTGTGTTGTGGAGGGAGCAGTACTAGATGTCTTCAGACTTTGTCCTGTTTGACTGCTACCATCTCTGCTGGCTGATTTGGAATGAGCAGATAGAAGAGGAGTGGAGGGCAGAGAGAGTGATAAAGGAGGCGGAAGAGAGACAGATGAAGGAGAGGGTAATGTGGAAGAGGCTGAGGGAGGAAGACGGGAAGTGCTGGTGTTGGGTACACAGTTGGATAGTGATATTAATGACGCGTTTGAACATGCGGAGGACAAGAAGGGAGGAAAAGAGGAAGGTAGAGAGGAAGAGAATGATGGAGGAAGAAAGGAAAGAGAGGGCGCAGGGAGAGATGAGGAGACTGAATCTGAAAGAGAAGGTAAAGAGGGAAGGGTATGGTCTACTTGACTTTTTCTCAATAGTACATCTGCAAAAAAACAAAACAAAACATTTAGTAAAGCCTCTATTTAGACAGGTCACACTGCAGTGATAAGTGATATTCCAGTATTGTTCAGAGGAATACAAGCAGCTAGATTAAATACAATGCAGGCTCATTATTGATATATACCCCCATATACATTTCTGGACAGCGCAAAATACATCCCAGGAGCTACGTTTTTTTGCAATTTTTGTTTTCACCAGTCCACCAGAGGTCGCCATGTACAGCTTTTGAGATCTCAAATTTCTCTTGCTAGTGCCATTCGCGCCTGCTGTTCTCACATTAATCCACCAGAGGCCACTGTCGACTGACTGACTGACTGACTTACTGACCGACACCTCCACCCAACCCTTTCCCTAAACCCAACCGATTGTGTTTTCACCCACTGCCTTCCCTAAACCAAACTAAGTGTTTTCAAAAGCAATCCAGAAACAATCCATGCCTGATTTTACCACGTTTTCAGATTTTACCACATTCTCACCCTGTTATTTACTTGTTTAACCTGCTTTCTAGAACAGTTCTTCGGACTCCAATCCCATCATCACTGTCAACTTCTCTCTGTGTCTCAAGTCTGCCAACGTATGTGGCGAGCTACTGGGTAAACTGGTAACAGCGAAAAAGCCGTCCACATGGAGGTAAGTGATCAGGTGGTAGCACGAAAAGCGCCGTCGGTGGCATTATAACGCCCAGTAGCATTCGTTTTAAAGATGAAATGCAGCCATATGTAGCTCTGGCTACATAATTCACATACTCCAGATATGTATACGGGGGTACTTTTTGAAAATTAGCCTGAGTTGATTATATATATATATATATATATATATATATATATATATATATATATATATATATATATATATATATATATATATATATATATATATATATTCTGTTTTTTATTTGCATATTTGAGTCTTGTTTATAATTTAAATTAGTATTTTGGTTTTTAGGCCTATAACATTTTGCAAAGGGACTACCAATGAGAATAAGCCTCTGGCTTAATTTGGGTACATTTACATTCTTAAGGAATGTTAACTAAGTTATACAAATTTAAAATTAATCTGCTAATAAAATAGGAATATCAATATTTTTCTCTTTTAACTAAGACACGTATAAACGAAATAAATTTGTTACACTCCAGATCAATTACTGAACTAATATATAGTGGAATAGCCATTGTTTCTAATAACTTCTGTGCTGCATCAAATGAACCAACTTCCTGCAACCAGAAACAAATATTTCAACCCAGAAAGGACAAATTACATCCCACAGTTCTTGTGGATTTTAAGGTTTTGCTACCAAAACTGCATTTTTAATGTCACCCCACAAGTCTTCACTTGGGTTGAGGTCAGGTGATTGAGCAGGCCACTCCATTACCTCAATTAACTTAGCCTGAAACCAAGATGCTGTTTGATTACTCGTGATTGATGCCATTGTCTCATTTAAACACTCATTTCAAGGTAATTTTCTCTTTTCATTTGGGGAAAAAAATCTCTTCATTATTTGGATGTATTCAAAGTGGTCCATGATACATGGTAAACAATAAATAGGCCCAACGCCACAGTTTAAGAAACATACCCATACCATGATTTTTGTGCCATCATGATTCACAATCTTAACAGTAAACCGAGGCTTGAATTTAGTATCTAGTCTCTTCTAATATACTGTTGATGAACACTATTTTCATCATCAGTCCACATTTTTATTTCAGCCAATTTGTGTGTTCGAACGAATTCAGCATGTGTCAAATTTTTATAAATATCACTAAGCAGTACTGCTAATAACAAGTGTTCAAGAGGTAACTGATGCTGTACTGCTATTTTTTGAACACAACTACATACATGTATAAACTGAATAACAGCACTTTTAATAAATCTTTTCCAGCATCTTTACGAATACCGTGTTCAGACAGCATGAGTTTCAAAGTAGTCATGTCACAGATGTTTTCACACTGCATGACTATCTGGGCTAGCATTTTGTTGCTGCTTTGTTTACACTGCAAGACGGATCGGCGACAGTGGATTTCACGTTGCATGACTTTACAATAGGAAGAATCACCGACAACTTCACCCAAACTACATTTTAGAGTTCCCACTTAGATATGCTTGGCGTTTAAAGCAGGTTTGGCATGCTGTCCCGGGAGAGAACCCTGAGCTCGAAGATATTTGAGCCCAGGGCTCCCGCCCGGTCGATAAGCATATCAGGAGATCCGAGATCAGGTAGGTCTCGAGAGCTCCCCCTTTAGAAAAGGTAGGAAAAGGAGGAGATGGGGTGGAAGGGGGGATTCTTCCAAACGAAGATAGAAACAGTATGGAGAAAATGATCTATTTATAGTAAACTAGGATCACTCGGATTGGATTATTACTGATTACAGATGAGCGGCCAGACATGCTCAATCATATCACGTGCTCCTCTCGAAATTAGTTAATGAAACTTTACCTCTCAGCCAAAAACACGTAGTATATCTTTTGTTATTAACTGCATAACGAGAAAGAAGCCTTTAATGAGGTAGAAAGTGTACATATTTGCTCACCTGGGTTAAAAGGGAATTAGCAATTTCTCCTCAACTTTCTTTTTTAACTTTCTGTATGACACATCAAACAGACACGGGTGCTCCTGTCAAACCTCCACTAGATTTTCCTCCATTTATTGGGTCCGAAAATAAACGCTTTTAACTTCTACACCAACCTCCCGCTGGCCTGCAGGTTCCCATAATAGTGAATTCTGCTCTCTCATTGGCTGTAGGCGGTCATCGCTATTATTTTCAGTCAAAACTCATTTCGCACGGCATGATTTGAATTGCCGACAGCTCCAGATATTTAGCATGCCAAATATCTCACAGGTATCGGCGACTCATCGGCGATTCTCTCAGATGGCGTCTTTAATAGTTTACATTGTGTGATCGTCACTCGCATGAACGAGCACCAATTTGCTTGTGATTTCAGGCATTTGTCTGCGATTTTTCAAAACCTGTCTGCGAGTCAAAATCGGGGCTAAAATCATGCAGGCTGAACTCGGCATAAGCTGTCAATAATGTGTTTACAATCAAATAATGTATGAAGAGGGGATACAATATAAAGTTTGAATGGTATGCTTGCTAAGTATACACTACCTGACTAAAGTCTTGTCGCCTATCCAGGTTTTAGGAACAACAACTAATAACTCGACTTCTAGTTGGTCATTTGGTATCAGAAGTGGCTTATATGAAAGGCAAAGGCCTCTAGATTACGCTTATTTTACCACAATAAAATATGATCATGCCTTGATTTTTAATTATTTAATTAGGACATTAAGGTCTGACTCTGCTTAGACTAAAGTCTGGTCACTGAACCTTTATTAATGTCCAGTATAGAATATGTGGTCATGCTGCAGTGGAAACAGAATGAATATTGTGTCTGACTCCATCATCAGCTTGGAGGACTGCATCCATACATCTCTGCAATGACTCAAATCACTGATTAATAAAGTCATCAAAGAAAGCCTTCTTGCAGGAGTTCATCAAGATTCTTTGGATTCATCTTCAATGCTTCCTCCTCCATCTTACCCCAGACATGCTCAATAATGTTTATGTCTGGTGACTGGGCTGGCCAATCCTGGAGCACCTTGACCGTCTTTGCTTTCAGGAAGTTTGATGTGGAGGCTGAAGTATGAGGAGCGCTATCCTGCTGAAGAATTTGCCCTCTCCTGTGGTTTGTAATGTAAGGGGCAGCACAAATGTCTTGATACCTCAGGCTGTTGACGTTCCCATCCACAGATCTCTCGCACGCCCCCATACTGAATGGAACCCCAAACCATGATTTTTCCTTCACCAAACTGATTTCTGAGAGAATCTTGGGTTTCAGTAGGTCTTCTGCAGCATTTGTGATGGTTGGGATGCAGCTCAACAGATGATTCATCTAAGAAATCGACCTTCTGCCACTTTTCCAAATGATCAATTAGAAGTCAAGTTATCATTAGTTGCTCTTACAACTGGGATCGACAAGACTTTTGTCAGGTAGTGTGTATGCATGTAATCAGATTGAGTGTAACTCTGCAATTGTGTTTTGTATTCTCACTTGCACTGCCTTTCCAACTGTGCGAGTCTCTGGGATCAGTCTGAGACTTCTGCCGTGAATGCAGACCAGTCGCTGCAGAAATGGAGGGCACAGAACGAGCAGGACGCAGAGGGGCAGGATCTCGACGAGAACGCTGTTGTAGGACTTTAATCATGGCATCTTTCTCCAGCAACTGAGCATGCAAGTCCTTTATCCTGTGGCAGAGAACAAGTCTCATTGCATATCTCAGAACAATGATGATCACTATCTAAAGACAACTAATAATGTGGGTTGATTGACTTTGATTGTGTTAATTAATTAATCAATTCAATCAAATCAACTGACTTTGTCCTAGGGTAGTCACGATACTGGAATTCGGGACCAATCCATACTGGAATTTTAAAAGCGTCCATTTCCCGCTAACATCCGAGCGCTATTGAGCATGTTCTTAAACAGCTGATTGGCCATTGTGTTCACATGCTCAACAGAAATGACTGTGATTGGCCGTGAAGGTCATCAGTTCACCAAACTCACTGCTGTTTACTGAGTTTAACCACAGATACAGGGACACTGGAGTGTTTTAAAGCCACGATCCATCAGCAGATCGCTCGTATGTCAGCTTATAGACAAACCAGCTTATCGACGTGACTTTGGTGGATTGGTACCAAATTCCAGTATCCTGACAACCCTACTTTGAACATCATTCATTCATTTTCCTTCAGCTTAGTCCCTTGTTTATTAGGCATCACCACAGCGGAATGAACCATTGACTATTCCAGCATATGTTTTACGCGCCGGATGCCCTTCCAGCCGCAACCCAGTACTGGAAAACACCCATACACTCTCACATTCACACTCATACACTCCGGCCAATTTATTTTATCCAATTCACCTATAACGCATGTGTTTGGACTGTGGGGGAAACCGGAGCACCAAAAGGAAACCCACACCAACCCACACGCAAACTCACTTTGTACATTATAATACAATAAAATAATTTATTAAACATTTTCGACAAACATTTACATGCATGGCCAATATTGCACAGTTTACCTTTGCTCCATTTCCTGAGATTGACGAGCGCTGTGAGATCTGTTCTCCTCCTCATGCAGCCACAGAGAGCTGTCACTGTAACTGCCACTGCGAGAATGCTGGATTATTGTCGTATCTCTGAAAACAATAGGATATCAGTCTGTCATTTTGTGATGTCAAACTGATCTCACTCTAAACACAAAAAAGTCAGTCATTTGTCACACAGGCTGTACAACGATCAAACATGAGCATGTTGCTTTCATTTCTTTAAAGGTGCAGTACGTAAGTTTGACACCAAGTGGTTGAATTAGGTATTGCACACCTGGTTCAATACATACGCAAGGGTAGGGTGCCAGATTGACGACACCAACAGCGGTGTGCCTGACTATTGAGCCTAAAGGATGATTTAAACCGGGTCCTAACTAAAAGCAACGACACTCAACAGAAGAAATATTTTCAATATTAAAATGAGTTTTTGTCCTAACCAACACCCCGAATTGATATTTTAGAAACGGCTTTATTTCTCAAAGCTGATCAAAACTGACAAAGATCACCTCAGGTTCACCTCATGTGCTTTATTCAGTGTTAAATGCTAATAATGTGAGTTTGAATGGCATTTCACATGATATTTATTGTCATACTACTGAAAGCAGCAGCAGATAGTTCACCTCAGATCTAGAAAATAAAATAAACCTTTAAAATTGAACTTCAGAACTGAGACTCAGTGCAAACCAACACATATCACCGATTCCGCATCTACATTTAATAATGTTAAAGTGGGTTTATATGTATCAATTAAATTATAAACCTTACCATAATCGCTGGAGTGCAGTGAGTGCACAATTCTGTGCTTCTGAATGGCTGCATTTAAATTTCTGTCGTGTTTCGTCTGGTGCAAACAGCCAAATTGCTCATCACTGCAAATCTCATCACATAGTATGTTGTTAGAACACGGGGTTACAATGTAACCTGCTCACCTAATGTTTATGTTCGTACTATTTATATTATTTACTAATTAATAACGTCATGTGGGGTCTCATTTCAGAGTCTGCTACTGTCCACCGGAGGTCGCATTTCAGTCACGGACGCATGCTTTGAGGGTCTTTCTAACTGAATGAATGAAATATGCTTCAGTTCAGTTTCCAGCAAGGCAACCCGGGGTGCTGAAATATAATTGGCTAAACTGGCATTGAGCGGGTTAAATGAACAAAACTAAGACAGACGTTTTGGCACACAACGTAGAATATCTGACTTTAGCATTGTTTGTCAGATAAACGTTCACTTAGGATGTTTCTTAATCATCTGCAAACATATTACGGTATTTTTATGCTTTAGAGGTTTGACCGTTTGTATCCGCTTTTGGAGTGGTGGTCCTTCTGTTGACGTCAACTTGAGAGCTTCAATAGCAACTGCATATTAATATTCTTAACCACGCCCCTCATCCCATTTGTTTGCTAAGAGGGAATGATGTGCAAAAGAAAATGATTTTTCAGTGTACAGCAGTGCAGCGCTTTTAGACAGAACAAAATGAAGCAGAGAAAATTCACTTTATTCATGTACTGACCTCTGTGCTGCGGCTGTCGCTGCGGCTTCCATGGCGAAGTGTCTCATTGCACTCTCTTCTAAGTACTTTTGCTCCCAACGCGTCATATCAGCCTCCAATCCCAGAATCCTTTCTTCTCTCTCCCTTAGCAGATCCAGTACTGCAGGAGCAGTGGACTCACATGCGGTGCGGGAAACCGATATGCCAGCACGCTGTACCAGAGACAAAAAGGAGTTAGGGCATGTCCACACGTACATGAGTACTTTTATATGCAGAGTTTTCCCTGCTTTCGCTTTTTAAAAACATCTCCGTTCACATGGAAACTCCAAAACACATTGTGATGCATGTTATGGACACTTCGAACCACCAGGGGGCGATAATGAGACTTATGCTGGGCTCACACCAAAATTAAAGGAATTAAGTATTTTCCCAGATGAATTGCATACAAGTCAATGTAAACATGATAACAGAGGCGGATTAACGTCCAGTGGTCGAACAATGTGGAATACGCGGTATGTTTGATGGGAACATGCAAAATTTGCGTCTTCCGCATTTGGTGTGAACCCAGCCGCATTGACCAATCAGAAAGGAGAAAACAGCATGCATGCTGACGTCATGAGTTGAAAACTCTGGTTGTAGCATCCACACGATTACGCTATACCCAGTTTCAGTCACCCGACATTCTGTTTTCATGAGGACAAATAGTGAAACTGTGTAGGCAAAAAGTGCAGTTTTGAAAATACCTGTGTTGGTGTGGACAGGGCCGTAATGTTATTGTTAAACGTGCAGTATGTTTGACAACCTAATGGTAAATCTAGATATTAGGGTTGGGCGATGTCGACCAATTTGGCATCATACGATGTCTAATGTGAAACATTGCGATGGACGATGGCATCGTCCTCGTAGGTGAATTAATTATTTATGAATAAGCAATTAATTCATAACGAATTAATTATTTGTAGCCTACCGTTTCGACTACCTGACCCGCATGGTCTTTACCCATAACCAAATTATAAATAAATAAAGATAAATAAAGTTACAAATTACCACCTGACAATCACTTTTTCCGCAGGACTCTGGCATGAATAGGCAGAGTGATCTGTGTCGTTATAATGGCGTCCACAAACTTGGTTGTTAATAAAGGTGCGCAACCAACAGTATCTGGGGTTTTCACAAAAATGACTAAGTACAAGCGTGAAAGTGAAAGATTGAAGCAGTGTACTGACGCTGTGAGACGTTACCTGATAGATTCAAAAGACAGGAGAGTCGTTAGGTAGAGAAAAGATTAATTAAATATCACGTTTAACAACTATAGTGAGACGTGACCAGCGGTACATCCTTGATAACCTGTCCGACGTGCACTGCTCTCCAGGGGACTGACTGCCTGGAGCTCAGTGTGTGTGTCTGTGGTCACGTGATGTGCGTTTTCAGCAGTATAGTGTGGACGGAGATCTTTTCAGAAATGCTGGATGAAACGCCAGAGTGAATGTGGATCGTTTTCATTCTAAAACACCATTTTAAATGTAAGACGAATTAGTGTAAACAGGGCCCCAATGTGTATTTTTCGCGAGAGTGTTGCTGCTGCGATGGGGGCGGGGCGGATGGTCGCGATGCCGGCTCGTGATGTCTAGGCTATCGGCGTTGGACGAGAACGGGGTGGGGTGGAGGGGGGGTGGTGTATACTCGATTGAGCAAGAGGGGCACCTCAGCCGATGAGAACAAAGGGGCAGTGGCTCTAGCCACCGGGCCACCCCCCTGTGCACGGCCCTGCCATTGACTTACATTGACAAAGTATTTGCTTTTCCTTTCCTTTCGTGGAAATTAATAGTTACAGGTAACGGATGTAAAAGAATCTATATATATAAATATATAGCTAATGAATCAAAGAAACACTGACTTTCATCGTTTCATTGCCTACTTTCATTTAAAATTTGGGTCGGGTGTAATAGTAAACCACCTTTTTTTTTTTAGGACTACACCACTGGTCTGGAGGTTACATTTTCGGCTGCGTCCACATACATTGAGACAGCTTTTAAGACTGAAATGAAATATACTGTTTTCGTCAAGGCAACCCAGGGTGCTGAAATATAATTGGGTAAACTGGCAGTGGGCTGGTTATAGAGGCCAAAACAAAGACCGACGTTCTGACATGACACTCACATTTTCAAAGGGGAATAACTGACTTTATCATTGCTTTTCACTTAGCATGTTTCTTAAATATCTACAAACATATGGTATTTTTATGATCTAGAACAGGAGTTGACACCTAGTGTTTGAACTAGGTATTGCAGTCCAAATTCAAAATATTGAAAATGAGTTTTTTTTGTCACCCAACCCCTTCTCCTGCGACATGATGCACACGCAGGTTTGATTACTGACAACAAACAGGAGCATGCATGCCTGACTATCGAGCCTTACAATGTAAGCTGCTAAATTAATGTTTACACTAGTAATATTTGTATTATTTGCTAATATAAAACCACCTCATGTGGATTTTTTTTAAAACTCTGAACCTGCGTCTAATTTCGGAGGCTGTTTAGACCTCCAGAGGTCGCATTTTCAGCTGCGTCCGCATGCATCGAGACAGCCTTCAAGACTGAAATGAAATACACTGTGTATATTGTACTTCCCACCACTAAATCTTAACTTTCCGTAGCTAATTTTTAACACAAAAATACAAAAATAAAGACAAAAGCTAGTCTTTAGGAGTGCAACACTGACACGGTACAAGCATTACTCTAAATGAATACATTTTCATTCAATTCACAGACCTGTTGTGTTCGCAGTGAATCCACCTCTCTCTCCAGGCGAATACGTAGACGTTGTTCGAGCTGCTCGCGTTTTTCACATGCGACCTGGAGCTGTGCTAGTGCCTGCTGCAACCGTTCTACCCGCTCCACGTACTTCTGCTTTTTACTCAGCTACAGCACACAGAGAGACAGAAAAGACAAATTATTTACTCGGAAGACTGACTTTAGTGCGCATACATCATATAAAGTTGAGGGATAAATTATAAGCCCGATTCTTTTTCAAATATTAACCAAGTGATGTTTTACAGAGCAAGGACATTAAAATCATTATGTAGATGCTATAGTTGTAGCAGTATGGTAAACACTCACCTCTTCCTCCAGCTTGATGACTTTACTCTGAGCATTATTCAAAGCTTGCTCTAAGATCTCAATGTGGCGTCTCTGATCTTCATTCATTGTTCGCAAATTCGCTGCCTCTATCTGTAATGTTTCTAGGTCTTTCTGGCTTTCTCTTCCTGAGAAACGAACAAAAGAAATGCAAGAACATCTCAGTTTCAGAGTTATTTAGAATTATTACACGGCTGTCTGGAATACTCGATTCTGATTGGTCAGTCGCGACATTATAAGGTATGTTATTCCCAGATAACAACCGATGAATAACACAGGCTAACAGGGGAACTTCTAATCATCTTCACCATCAGTGAATATGTTCACATACATATACAGTATATACAGTTTTTGACTGTTTGGCGCCATCTTGTGACTTAACAATATGTAGGTTAGTGTATGCTCCATTCAGCCATTTTCATTTGTCAGTTTTGCAAACATTTGCTAAGTTGGGCATGACCATTTTAATTTCTCCGCTGGTCAAACGCCTTGTGCAGAGCTGTAGTCTCAGCGGCGGAGGCTGGCCTCAGCGAAGACTCGTCTGTCCCTGGAGCGTCACAGGAATCAGTCTCATGCTCTCCACTCCTCCATGACCACCACAGTAGCTGCTCAGGATACGGCCTGGTCCAGGATATGGAAACCTTGGGATCATCTCGTCGTTGGTCTTGGATCGAATCAGTGAATCCATGCGAGTACTTTTTCATTCTGTGTCTCACTTCTTTGAATTATTAAAGTTAATCATTGTGACAGCAAGAATGCAGCTCAGAGAAAGAGATTTAAAGGTCTGAAATGTGCTTTTTTTATTCAATGTTTGACGTAAATTCAACTGAAATATGAAGAGAAGGTGGGACATATAGTAGCTCAAAAAACAGCCAACAGTGTTTTGTTTTATCACAGCTCAGCCGGTGAGGGTGGTTCAGCTCAAGCGCATCGAATGAAAAGCAAATGAGGAGCGTCTTGAAGTCAGAGGGGTGTTGTGAAATTCTAAGACGAGCCAAAAACCTGGAAGAACTTTCGGGTATCTTCAAAGCAGAATCCTTTAATACAAACTCAGTGTCGCTGTGGCGTCATCGAAAGAACTCTGCTAGTGTAGCAGGCTCTCAGTTTAAATACATTTTTACAGACAGTGATACATGTAGGTGGAGACTGTCTAAAACAAAGCATGCCAATGAAGTGTTGTTGTCAGCAGGGTAAATTTCATTATCTGATCTCATCAGCATAATAGTTAGACAACAGACACAGCCG
Organism: Danio aesculapii; assembly: GCF_903798145.1. Taxonomy (NCBI): domain Eukaryota; kingdom Metazoa; phylum Chordata; class Actinopteri; order Cypriniformes; family Danionidae; genus Danio; species Danio aesculapii. Next base: position 45,194,045 of record NC_079449.1, read on the forward strand.
AAGCTTTGAAACTGACAATTTGCATTACTTTGGAGACATGAGACTGTATTTCACATTTAGGCTCCCTCAGAATGTATTTTACAATGATATATATATATATATATATATATATATATATATATATATATATATATATATATATATATATATATATATATATATATATATATATATATATATATATATATATATATATATATATATATATATATATATATATATATATATATATATATATTAGGGGTATCAAAATTAATTGTTTCTTCAGTGCACCGCAATGCAGACGCGGACAATTCGGTATCGGTTCAGTAATAATCATAACCAGTTATTACGTACTGACGTCATTTATCTCATATGCGTTCTGTCGCGAGGGAGGTGAGTGTGGGTATTTACAACACTTAAAGCAGAAGCCCCTATTTCTCTGCGATTGAGGGAATGAAAGTACTCCATTTCTCTCTCTCTCTCACTGTGGCCCATTTCACCTGCTGGTGTGACGTTTCCTCTCGGCTGCTGGCGTGACTTTTCCTCCCCTCTCTTTTCCTCTCGGCTGTATGCATTCCCACGGCTGTACCTGCGCATTGTCGCGGGACCCGACCAGATTTCATGCGGCATGGGAATAAATTTCCAAATAAAGCACGGCAGCGGTCGGTAATTCTGGTTTAATTTTAACAGGAGTGGGCGGTCTCACAATATCGTTCCTGAGCGAGCGAGCATGCGTGTGTGTGTGCGTGTTTGTTTTGTGCTGTCTATTTTTGTGTATGTGTGTGAATGAGAGACAGTGTGGTGTTGTGTGTCCATGTGAGTGTGTTTATAGAGGCAGCTTGTCATAGCCACCCCCCAAAGTACAACACTGTGTATGGAAAGCATCGTCAAAGCACCATGAAGCACCGAAATATCGAATTGAACCGAACCGATGGCATGATAATCGTAACCGAACCGAACAGTGAGACCAGTATAAGTTCACACCTCTTATATATATATATATATATATATATATATATATATATATATATATATATATATATATATATATATATATATACGTATATATATATTTAAAGAAATTTGTAATCTTTCAGGGGGAAGTCAGACACTAGAGAGCATTTGCTTGGTCAAGATTTGATGAGACATGAACAAAACATGGATCCATAGGCGGAAGTGACAAACTACAAGCTTTGGATGTTTAAATCAGTTTCACATCTTCTAAACGCGAATGTTTGGCACTGTTTTGGAGTGCACTAGCTTATAGACATCCTTAAAACTAACATACTGATTGTAACAGCCAAAGAACTTTATTTCATCTTCACAGGACCTGAAAAGGAGGGATGCAGAATGCAGCAGCTAGACGCATATTGCATTTTGACAGTGAAAAAACTTGTGTTGAGTTGACATTTGTGCAATGATACAAAATAAGCAATCAAATCTCACTCTGTAAAAGATACAACGGTCCATCATCTTGTCCCTCCAGCTCCTGACTCTCCAGCTGTCGACTGGCGGTTTCCAAACGCTCTGAAAACCATACGAGAAAACGACATTAATGTACTCTTCTAGAGTCAGCTGTGATGCAGCCTCATCACCCAAGAGAGTGCCAAGCAGAGGACTATAATTTGATAATACTACACATTCGGACCACATCATGCATTTTTAAGACTTACTAGGCAATAATGCGGTCAAAAAAGCAGTTTATTTATAAAGATAGCGCCTGTTTGAAAATGTCGGAGGTGGGACTTTCAGTGCTCTCGTTCCCTACTGAGAGCACCATTTTTATGGACACATTCATGAGTCTACTGGGTGTCTGTATAGTGGTTAAATGCGCAATTAAATTCATTTTGGGTATATCTAAAGGCAATGTTTGGCCACAATTATCCAGAGCAGATATATTTGAGTGCAATGTTAAAATCGGCATGAAATTAAAAGTTTAAAGAAATAATTTAGCGCACATTGTTAATCTTAAGATGAACAATTAATGAAAAAAATGCTTGTTTTGGCCATCTTTAATTAAAAAATAACCATTTCCTTTTGGCCAGGTATGACAGTCCTTCTCTGATGACATCAGTTTAGCAGCTACAGCAATATACTGTATGTTATCCAGGATGGTCAGGGTGACTATCCTGAAGTTTTCAGAAAATTTTTGCTTTGGTATATCAGGCATCGTTCAGCACTTCCCGAGGTTCTTATTTAGATTTAGTCTGCCATATCTTTCTTTTTCTGTCCAGGTGATCCCTTACTGCCTCTATAATATTAAGGTCTGGACACTGTGGAGGCCATTTCATGACTGAATAAAATACTAAATAAAACCATTACTACTGAGGTGCTTTCTAGAATATATAACTGATATAATGGATTAAACCTTATTCTGGAGTCTGATGTCTGTATAGTGGTTAAATGTGCAATATAACTCATTTTGGGTATATCTAAAGGCAATATTTGGTCACAATCATGTGTTATTTGCTCCGGAGCAGATAGGTTTAAGTGCAAAGTTCGCATAAAATCAAAATGTACTAACATGTACACAATGTTAGTCTAATGGTGAACAATTGATCCATGCAAGGTAATCCACTGAAATCTTTGTAATCTTTAATCAAAATCTAACCATTTTCTTCTGCTCTAGAATGGTCATCCTTCTCCGATGACATCAGTTTATGATGCATTAAATCCAGAATTGTTGGGAAGACCATCTTGAAGTTTCAGAATTTATTTTTTATATGTAATATCATGCATTTTTTAGTACTTCCCAATGTTCTTTTTTAGATTTAAGCTGTCATAGCTTTCTTTTTCTGTCCAGGTGATTCCAGACTGCCTTAATAATATTAGGCTCTGGACACTGTGGAGGCCATTTCATGACTGATTAAAATAAAAAATAAAACTATTATCAATTATATGCTTTCTGATAGTCTGATATAATGGATTAAAACCGTATTCTGGAGTCTGATTGAAGTCTGTATAGTGGTTAAATGTGCAATATACAGTTGAAGTCAGAATTATTTATTTTTTAATTTTTTTAAATAATTCCCAAATGATGTTTAACAGAGCAAGGAAATTTTCACAGTATGTCTGATAATATTTTTTCTTCTGGAGAAAGTCTTATTTGTTTTTATTTCGGCTACAATAAAAGCAGTTTTAGTTTTTTAAAAAAACATTTTAAGGTCAAAATTATTAGCCTCTTTAGCAATTTTTTTTTTCGACTGTGTACAGAACAAACCACTGTTTACAATAACTTGCCTAATTATCTTAACCTGCCTAGTTAACCTTATTAACATAGTTAAGCCTTTAAATGTCACTTTAAGCTGTATAGAAGTGTCTTGAAGAATATCTAGTCAAATATTATTTACTTTCATCATGACAAAGAGAAAATAAATCAGTTATTAGAGATGAGTTAGTAAAACTATTATGGTTAGAAATGTGTTGAAGAAATCTGCTCTCCGTTAAACAGAAATTGGGGGAAAAATATACAGGGGGGCTAATATTTCAGGGTGGCTAATAATTCTGAATTCAACTGTACATTGATTTGGGTATATCTAAAGCTGAAATTCAGCCACAATCATGAGTTATGCGCTCCAGAAAGATTTGAGTGCAACGTTAAAGTTAGCATGAAATCAAAATTAAGTAATCTTTAATCAAAATCGAACCATTTCCTTCTGCTCTAGAATGATCGTCCTTCTCCGATGACATCAGTTTATAATGCATTAAATCCAGAATAGTTGGGAAGACTATCCTGAAGTTTCAGAATTTATTTTTTATATGTAATATCATGCATCGTTCAGTAATTCCCAATGTTCTTTTTTAGATTTAGTCTGCCATATCTTCCTTTTTCTGTCCAGGTGATCCCTTAATGCCTTTGTAACATTAAGGTCTGGACACTGTGAAGGCCATATCATGACTGATTAAAGCTTAAAAATTAAGTGCTTTCTAGAAGAACGCTAGAATGGAATTAAACATATCTGTACTTTCAGCATTCACAATCCCATCAATCCATACAATACAGCCAACACCACTGGCAGAAACGCACCTCGATCCAATCCAGGACAAACCAGAACCTCCTCTGTGTTTCACTGAAGGCTACTAGAGCTCACTCATCCATCCATCTTTCTTCAACTCTCTTTACAAATCTATTCTGTATTTTTACAGAATGCAAGAAATAACCACACACACACACCACACAAGCGTGCACAAACATGTTCAAGGCATAATTAAAGTTAACAATCTCACCTCTTAAGTCTCTGTTAAAATCATGAAGACGCCTGATCTCTGCCTCCAGTTTATTCCTCATGTTTTTTTCCAAAGAGTCACGTTTGGATGAGCTCTTCACTAAACTCTCATGTGCCTCGGACAGTCGTGCAACCTCGACCTCCAACTGCAAACATCCAAAGAAAAATCCCGAAATGATTGAAAATGTATTTAATTCACAGTGCGATTATTATATCTCCCACATTCCCATAAAAGGGGACCTATTATGCACAAATCAGTTTTATAAGGGGTTTAAACACATTAGTGCAGAAACACCGTGTGAATATAAACAGCCTATAATAGTACAAATTATTAATATTATTTTTTTATAATCACTCTTGATATAAACAGTCTTCAGAAACACTTTGATTGACATTCTCCCGTTGTACGTGTCATCAGAGGGGGAAAGCCCCGCCCACTACTGATCATTTCTCCCTTATTAGCATAGACAGCCCTGAGTGAGAAGCAGCACAAGCAGCACTGAGTATCTCCGCAAGCACAATCTTATAAAGCGACAGTCAACGAAACACCACCATTATGATCAAAGCCTAAAAGGGTCAGTTTCAAAGAGTTATTAAACATTATTTGTGTGGTATTTTGAGCTGAAACTTCACACACACACACACACACTCTAGAGACATCAGAGGCTTGGGCCCCGTTTACAATAATACGTTTTAGTTTTTAAACACACGAGTTTTGCTACGGTTACGCCATCCGTCCATGCTACCCCACAGTTTTCGACCCCTAAAAATGGGAGTGTTTTGGAAACGCTGAAGAGGGTGTTTTCATTTTAAACTGCGGCTGCTTCGTGTCAGTGTGGATAGGGGAAAACGAACTCCCTATTTACATTTTCATATTAGAAGCTTAACAGACACCAAAAACGTTAAGGCGTCGTGTAGCTACATATTTATATGAGCGTCATCTTCACTGTGTGCATATTTATAACCAAACAGAGTCTATAACATCACTGCCTCCTTTCATTTTCATTGAAAAATATGAAACATACCCTCTCTTTTGCTGAATATCAGTTTTAATAATCAATAATGGCCATTATAAAGGTATAGCGTACAATAAGTTTATACATTATAGGAAATAAAGGCAAGCAATCAGTCAAATGTGTAGAATCAGTGTTCGTGGTTATATAAATTAATATATTAACTTATCTTTGCGCTCAGACAAAACACGTTACCTGAGAACAAGTAATAGATTCAAAAGACAGAAGAGTCGTTAGATCGAGAGAAGATTAATTAAATATCATGTTTAACAACTATAGTGAGATCCAGCGGTATAACCTTGATGAACCGTCCGACGTGCACTGCTCTCACCTGGGGAGGTGTGCTCAAAGCACCTGCTGACCGCCTGGGGCTCAGACGTCTGCATTTGCTGCAGCGCATACCAGAGTGTGGTCACGTGTTGTGCATTTTCAGCGGTGTAGTGTGGACGGAGATCTTTTCAGAAACACTAGGTGAAACGCCAGTGTGGACGTGGATAGTTTTCGTTCTAAAACTAAAACGTATTAGTGTAAACGGGGCCTTATTGCACATCTTGTAAAAAGGGGCATAATAGATCGCCTTTAAAGGTTGTTTTTATGAACTACTTCCTGTATGCAGTAACTATACTGTAATTATGATATAAACATGACAAGTGAACAAACAAGTACCTGCTGTAGTTTGCTGGCCTTCTCGTTTTGCTTGTGAAGTTCTAGTTTAAGGCTTTGGTTCTCTTCTTTTAAGGTTTCCAGGATCGGCTTGGCATGGCTGACGATAGCAAACGTTTCCCCTTGGAAAGGCTGTCTAAAAGGGGCCACACAAGTCGACAGTCCTTGTGTCACAGATCCAGTCTGAGGTGGAGGAAATGCCAGGGACTGAGATAGAGATACAGCCTGATAATGTTGCTGAGAAGCCTGTGAGGTCACAGGGCCGGTCTGTGTCTGGAGATGTGAAGTCGAAGGGTACTGTCTGAAATACAAAAAGAGAATGAGTGAAAATTGAGGACGAGAACGTGCTAACACTATTTATAAATAAATATAAGCCTGTAAATGATTAATGGTTCATTTGCATTATTTTGTTTGGCATTGTCTACAAAGATTCTTTCATTTCCAGAACTAAGCAATGAAGAATATAGATGCTACTCCCAAATATAGTCTGCGTTAGGTATTTGGAAAACCTAATTTTAGCAGTTTCAATTCATCAAAATTCCACTTGGCCTGGCTCCATAATAAAGCACAATTCTATTGACCCCAATGTTATAATGGCCAAGTTTACTGCAGAAAAAAGGCGTTTACAGCTTGGTACAAAAACGATTTTGGTGTATATAGCTAATATTACCCCTCATGACAACAGAGAGGGGGTGAATTTTATTTTATTACTCATCCGTTTCATTTATAGTAAGTTATATTAAGGCCCGATCCCAATTATACCCCTTAGCCCTTCCCCTTACCCCTACCCCTTGTTTTGCGTGTGCACGCCAAGGGGTAGGGGTGTCCCAATTTTCTTTAGCTTGAAGGCGTAGGGCTAAGGGCAAGGGGTATACACCCCATCAAACGAAGATTTTTAAGGACCACACTCGAATACCAAGGGGTAAGAAAATTTCCCAGAATGCACCAGCCACAGCATTGCTGAACCCGGAAGTAAGGAGATCCACAAATTAATATTTTTTGTCATTATTACGAATTTTTACAACAAACAAACACATTTTAATATATTCATAACGGCGTTCATGTTTTACCGTCATGCTTTTAAAAATAAAAACGCTAAATTTCGCGATCTATAATCTCTAATAATAACTCCTGTACAGCAGTCCCACAAGATTCTGACACTTGATGACTCTCGAATCCCCTGTCAGTAATGTCTAGTGGCTGAGAATGAGCTTTGTACAGTGTCTGCTATACTGTTAATATTGTTTTTTTTGTGTTTACATAGATGAATATAGCCACTGTAACTACACAGTACAGTTACGATCTTATTGCCACATTATATCGTTATGATAACATGATATACGCCTTCAGTGATTTCCTGAAGATAAATACCAAAAAATAACACAACTGGAATAACTCCAGCAGTCGCCATCGTCTGATCTCACATGAAGCAAGAGATCGCGATGACATATGATGAGGTGTGCAGGTGCTGTAGTGCTGTCCCAATTCTTAGGGGTAAATTTTGAAGCCCTTCCCCTTAACCCTCGGTTGCAAGGGATAAGGGGAAGGGGTACAAATATAGAATTGGGATTGAGCCTAAATCTGCATGATTAAGGGCGTGGCCACTTGAGTGACAGCTAGGTCTCTCTAGTCTCTGTCACATCACCTCAGCTGATTCCGGCTGATTAGCCGCTGAACTCTGCATATACATTGTATTTCTGTTTTGTTTTATGTGGCTTTACACAGTCAGCTGCCTTTTGGACTTATTTCCTACAATTATCAGATAATATGGCATGCTGTGCACTTAATTGTGCTCACAAACCATTCACGTGACCTCCATTTGCCAGGTGAGTGAAATTCTTACTTATATACCATCTCTATAAATGTATTTGTTTTACTTAATTTATCAGGGATAATATTCTTTAGACCTGTAAAGCACTCCAGAATCTGACAGACTGATGAGCTGTAGGCTCTAGAACAGTCATCTGAAACATTGTCATACAGTGTTATGCACGGATTTCATAAATAGCCTTGCATTTACTAACACAGACTATATTTGAAGTGTTTGGAAGTAATTCGCGTTTTTCCTGTTGTAGAAAAGCATCATAAGAACAAAGCTTAGTGGCTCACTGTATTACAAAAATGTTTTCAAAAGACTAAACACTTTATAGATATAGTATACAACCAAGCACATGTGGTCAGAACACAAATGAGTTAAAGGTAATGAAGTGAAGAGCGTTTCTCCCAAAGTAAAGCCAGTCTAAGCTAAATGGTAGCAGGCATCTTAGCTCCGCCTCTTTGCCCTTTTTCGGCAACCCCCAGATTACGCACAAACAAAATGGCCATGATTGGCCACACCCACTGGAAGTTTCATTTGCGCTCTTCAGAAACCTATGGCTGACATCACGGATACCACATCCATATCTTTTACAGTCTATGTGCTAGTGGCACAGAAATAAACATGTACATGACTGTTTTCATTACCTTTCTATTCCTCTCAGTGGCGCTGTCTCCAACACGGCTGCAGTCAAAGTATCACTGAACATGTGTGCCTGTTCAGGAGATGAAGAGTTTGAGTGTAACATGGGCGAGAGCACAGTCTGTACCTTAAACTTGAAGGGATATTCTGGGGGAGGACCTCTTTGATCCAGAGTCCACTGTGATAAGGGTGTTGGTGGAAGTTGTTGGGTACTATTTGAGGTCTTAGTAGTTGATGTAAGGGAATCTGCAGTTTTATCAGCCCCAAAATTAACAGTGTCTCCTGTGCAAGGTGAATTGAAAGGTCCGATGCTTTGTTTAGCACCACTGTATTCTAGCCTGAGTTGCGTGATTCTTTCACTCGGTGAGTGAACGTGACCCTGTTTCAAATCTACCACACCTTCGTCCCAAAGAGACACATCATCATTGAATCCTTGTTGAACCCATGTTTGACTTTCCACAAGGTTCTTTGTGGGAACTGTTGAGAGAGATGTGGACGAGGATGAAAGTGAAGCAGGGGAGGAGAGTGAACACTGGTTAGAAAGTGATGACAGATGGAAATGTGAGCTAGTGGGACTTTCAGACATCGCTGAAGGCTGGTTGTGTTGCTTCTGACTTGGGTTGACAGGGATTTTAGGGGTTTCCGTGTAAAAGGCCGGGTTTGGAGTTTGTTGGGCATTGTTTGAAAGGTTGTCTAGCTCTTGAAGACTCTGGTAGTTGTGTGTTTGACACAGTGGACCCATCAGACTTTGCTGTCCTTTATACTGTTGAGATTGGATTTTAGCCTCCACATAAGATGGAGGCTCCAGCAGGTCAAACTCAGGCAAAGCTTGTTCAGCTCTACTTGCACCAACACCAACAGTTTTTTCCATGGTGCTGCTGTCCACTTGATGCTCCTGACCTTGTGGTTCCTGTCGTGACTGAAAGTGCAAGGGCATAAGCTGATATGAATAAGCTACTTGACCCTCTTTTTGAAGGAATATGTTCTCTGTGGATGTGTGGCTGCTTGGCACCTGAGAAATGTCGTTTTCTACCCCTCCACCATTTCCACTTGTTGTGTATCGCAGATGTTCTTGCATAAGCCTCTGAAGCACGGTTCCAGGCACACTCTCCTCAGAACCGTGCATATCTGCTGCAGCAGGGGTGAACAAAATGTAGCGCGGATACGTACTTGGGATGATGTTATCTGCAAAAAGAAGAAGTAAATAATCAAATACTGCTACAAAAGATCTAGAACAGGGGTACCCAATCCCAATCCAAAATGTAGATTTGTACAACTTCGCACCCCTGTTCACGCAGATAGATCCACCATTTGTGCATGCAAATGAGAGAGAGAGAGAGAGAGAGAGAGAGAGAGAGAGAGAGAGAGGTAAAAACAAATGCTGAATCAAAACTTTTAAAAATCCTGAATAAATATTGGAGTTAGTTTTGCATGCTGGAGGAAGGACAACACCATGGCTGAAGTATTTCTTTTGAACAGGTAGTGTTCTGTTTTAAAGTATTTTAGTCACTCAAAGCTAATGTAGATTGTGTTGTTTTACAAATGGGTTATATGCACAGAAGTGTTGTTTAGCCACTGAAATCTCCCGGAAAAAGATTGATGTGACTTTCAATTTCAGGTACCTTTTACAGGTGAGCCACTGCCCCTTTGCCCTCACTGGAAGAGGTGTCCCTCTCAGCAGGCACTTGCTCGATCAGAAGCCCGATCGGCCCCCGTTCTTCACTTTGCAATCAATTTTGGCACCTACTGCACCTTTAAACATGATTCACTCTTCAAATACACATAGAATCTACATAGACAATATATTTTAAAGTCAGCATGAAATCAGAATGTACTTTCCTATTTTTATATGTATAGAGTAGTGCTTGTTTTAAACAATGTATCTGTGCACTTAAAAAAAAAAAATTGCCCTCATGACTTTTAACCAAATACCATAACCTTCCCTTGCCTTCGAAATGACTTTTCTTCACTTATGGTCACATGGAATGCCTTTAGGGCGGGGCTATATATATATATATATATATATATATATATATATATATATATATATATATATATATATATATATATAATTTCTAAATAAAATATTTCTTTATGACTTAACCTGAGAACTGAACAAAACAATTTAAAGGTCAATTTAAAAATACCTGACATCTGCGCATTTTCAATAGTGTAAACTTAGTATATAAAACTAAAACAATTGTGCAGACGGTGCAGTAGAACTAAATACAACAGCATAACGCCAGCGAAGTGACAGGAGTGAAAACACCCCTAAATCCCAAAATAGAAACACTAGATGATGAACTTCAGCATTACGTAGCCAGTTATTTAAAGCCCACACTACATGCAGTCCAAACTACAGCATGAAACAAGACATAATGGAGTGAAGTCGGTTTTACATTCGCTTATTGGTACTTCAACCCTCTTATTATCATTTCAGAAAAGTATTCTTTGCTAATTCTGAATAGGGAAATCATATTAGCAGCCACAGAACAACATTGTTCACAGCTAATTAAATAAAGCTAATGTTGTTTTAAAGTCATACATCAAACCAACAACAACAAAGCAGTTATTAAAGCCTGTGGATATTCGATCATTCATAACGTTACACCAAAAGTCTGACATATCACTTTGCTATATGATTGTTTTAGTAACTTTGCACATGCAGATTTCTACACTCCAGTAAACACGAGTCACGTTAGATTAATCCCATCATCATCATCAGCAGCAGCAGCAGCAACAACACAGAATCCGCAAAGCAAACTTTGTAAACAAAAACAGAAGTTAGCACATTTCTGTCGTCACGGTTTTTTACCCACCGAGACCAGGACTCGGACTACTGTCAGAAGAGTGTTTTGTAAGAATATTTCCCCAAACTCTCGGGAGCTGATCCGAGCACCGCTTCTCAAAATATTCGACTGACTGGCAACAACCGTGTCCATTCACTGTGGTATGGCAGGAATGTGTGTGTGTGTGTGTGTGTGTGCGTGTGTTTGTGTGCGTGCCCGAACCGCTAATCGACATGCGCTCCTGGGTCCTAGCGCCGGTCAAAGGGTTAGTTCACGCAAAAATTTAAATTCTGTCATAGTTTACTCATCCTTCCTCACCTGCAGTGCTGGGTGTAATTAGTTACAAGATAACTTATAACTTAGTAACTTATAGTTATTGTAATTACATTACATTGACCGAAAAAATAAAGTAAGGGATTACTTTTCATTTAAATGAAGGCTGGTTGGCTGGTTTTAGCTGGTTGACCAGCCTGGTTTTAGAGGGGTTTTGGCCACTTCCAGGCTGGTTTCCAGCCATTTCCAGCCTGGTCTTAGCTGGTCAGGCTGGAAAATGACCAGCTAAAACCAGTTTGACCACCTAGCCAGGCTGGGAGCCCAGCCAAAACCAGCTATGTCCATCTTAAACCAGGCTGGTCAAGCTGGTTTTAGCTGGATTTAGCTGGTCATTTTCCAGCCTGACCAGCTAAGACCAGGCTGGAAAAGGCTGGTAAGCAGCCTGCAAATGGCCAAAACCCCTCTAAAACCAGGCTGGTCAACCAGCTAAAACCAGCCAACCAGCCAAGGCTGGTTTAAGCTGGATTTTTCAGCAGGGTAGGTAATTTAATTAGTTACTTATAACATACTTGTTTAAAAACTGTTCATAAATTCAACAGTTCTGGATCAGTCAGTTAAAGGGGTGGTCCAGAGTGTATTTTTAAGGCTTGGTTGTGTTTATGGGGTGCAAAGCAATCCGCTTGTTAAGTCTGACGTCACCCGATGTGGCTTCAGGGTCCAAGGCTATAAACTGTATGGGGAGACTCACCAAATGGTAATAGTAAATGTTTCCAAAGCGATGTGTTACTTTCAAAAATCACGATCGCAATATATATGTCCATGCCTAATGTCTGATGGCCAGAAAGTGGTTAATTTTTGTAGCTAAATTGTTAATCGTGCCAAACAGCATTTCCTGTTGTTTTACATCCTTGTTTACGTCCTTGCTACAACACTAGAAACGCTAGAAACTGTGCATGTAATTGATCAACTTTAACAAATAAAAATACTTACAGGTTGTGGCTCACTATCCACAGCTTCGTCTATTATGGTTTGTGGAGTTTTTAGCCGAACCCAGCACTGAACTGGGAGAGATTCTGGAAGCTGTCCTTTGTCAAATGCTTGCTATATATATTTTTTAAATTTTCTGGAACATAATTAAAATTAAATTGTAAGCACTTCTCTTTTTGTGTAATGTCCTCTGGAAGCCCAAATACAGAAACAGAAGAAGCTCTGTGGAAATAGCAGCATTTGGACGGCATTTTAGCTTTCTCTTCTATAACATTACAGTGCCTCTGGCCACGCCCCTTCGCTGTGCGTGGTGAATGCGTGTAACCTGAAGGTTTTGTGATCGCATTAACCCGGGTGTATTTTTTTGTAGTCCCCAAACTTCGTTCGCTGTAGGCTTTGCTAAGTGTCTCCATTTGCATTGAACTTTGAGCGTCTTACATTCAGAGATGTTGTTTATGTTCACACAGCTACATTACACATCAACTTAAGTTTGAAATATGATATCGTAGTGGACCACCCCTACGATAGAGAAGCAGAGAAATTCATTGATTGAGTAGGTTGAACATGCCTGACAAACAATGAAATTTGTCAGAAATTTGTGTCAATATATGGTATGTATGTAATATTAGGTCATTGCTTTGAAATGGTTTGTGTTGTGATACATACAGAGCTCTATTTTAACGATCTAGACGCAAAGTCTAAAGCGCATGGTGCATACGTATTAAGGGCGTGTCCGAATCGACTTTCGCTATTTTAAGGTTGCAAAAATACAGTTTGCGCCCTGGCGCATGGTCAAACAGGGTGTGCTTATTCTCGTAATGAGTTATGGGTGTGTTTTGAGCATAACGTGCATTAAACCAATCAGAGTCTCATCTCCCATTCCCTTTAAGAGTGAGTTGCATTGCTCCATGGCGCATTTGCTATTTACATGGCCGACTTTGCAAGTTGAAAAACTGAACGCTTTACTTGCGCGAAAAACAGTTCAACAGGCCATCTGGAGCATGAGGATAAAGAACGAGCCTCCTCCATTCAGCCTCTTTACTTTCTTTTTACTTTACTTTTACTCTTTGCTTTACTCCTTTACTGTCGTGGATAAAGAAACGGTGGAAACAAACACAATCTCACGGCAATTCGTAACTTTTTGATATAGTGACCAATTCGTATAAATTCGTACAATCTAATTCGTACAATTTCGTACGATTTGCTCATCCCCCAATGACGGTTGGGTTTAGGTGCCACGCCTCCTTTTTCAAATCGTACAATTTCAAACGACTGAGCTCATACTAATTCGTACCAATTAGCCACTAAACTGACAAAACGTAAATGCTTACGTTTTCTCGTGAGATCAGGCTGTGGAAACTCACTCCACTGAAGACCAAACCATTTTGCTTGTTAAGCGCAAAGATTTGTCTCAAAACTATTTCTAAATTCAGGTCTAATTTCCAGCAAATGAATAATTAAACGATAAAAACGAAGTGTGGTCAAAAAACTGAGTTATATCCAAACACACGTCCTGTTCTTATGCCCTATATGGTGATGCAGACGTCTCCAAACCCCACAGGAAGACAAATCTAAACTTGTTTTTAATAAAACAAATATAAATCTGCATATAATAAATAATACTGCTAATAATAATAACATTATACAAATGCAGATTGTCATGAATAAACTGAAAAAAGCCTCTCGAGATGAGGCATGAAGGCAGTGGTTTTATATTTTTATGTAGAAAATAATCATTTTTGTAATATTTGAATCCTTTAATTGTCTTCATTTGTAAAGATATTTGTGTATTGCTGTACATCCTGCATGTATTAAGCAATGTGTAGGTGTTTAAGGTGCATAACGCACTCTGCGCTGTACATTTAGAGCAGCTTTTAGTTGTTCAATGGCGCTGTTGGTCTACTTCAGTTCTTCAAAATAGCAACACACCAACAATGCGCCTGAACACACCTCCTTTTTAGACCAGCACACCCATGAGTCCACAAAGTGACACAAATGGATCTGCTTAAACAACGTGAAAACTACAGTTGTGTTGGTCTGAAAATAGCAACAAATCGTGCCAAACACGTCTTGCGCCCATAATGTGTATTATTCTTAAAGTGTTACATATTAAAATAAAGATTTAAATTAAAATGATAAGATTTAAATCACAAAATGTCATCTTTGGTTCTGACTTACTGTAAGTCATCGGCGTGTTTAATTTCTATTGTCTATTCGGCGTTGACATTTATATGTAGTGCATTTATGCGTTGAATTTTAAGTTGTGTTGAGTCATTTAATAGTTTACTGAGTAGCCGAGTTACTTTTCTGACAAAGTAATACAAAATGTAATTGAAATACAATTTTAATGATGTAGTAATTATGATTTTGGGTGACACGGTGGCTCAGTGGTTAGCACTGTTGGTTGTTGGTTCCGGCTGGGACAGTTGGCATTTCTGTGTTTGCATGTTCTCCCCGTGTTGGTGTGGGTTTCCTCCTGGTGCTCCGGTTTCCCCCACAGTCCAAACACATGCGCTATTGGAAAATTGAATAAAGTAACTGGCCGTAGTGTATGTGTGTGTATGGATGTTTCCCAGTACTGGGTTGCAGCTGGAAGGGCATCCGCTGTATAAAACATATGTTGGATGAGTTGGCGGTTCATTCCACTGTGGCGACCCCTGATGAATAAAGTGACTAAGCCAAAGGAAAATGAATAATAATAAATCTATTGTTTATTGTTTGTTCATATTAGTAAATACATTGACCAGCACAACCTTATTGTAAAGTGTGTACCACAAAATAATCTGCCAGTGGGGATAAGCAAAATAAACCTTGTTTTTTATTTAAAATACGATTAGTTTGTTTGTTTTGAGGAAAAACTTACTTAATTTTGACTTATTTTGGAATAAAAAATTATATATTTTCTTATCTACACAGAAAATGTTACTTGATTAAGAATTCTTCAAAGGTTTGACTAGAAAAGACAGAAACCTGAAGTTAGAAACACATTTTTTGCAGTCTACACTGTTCTATACATTAAACACTGTACGATATGTTAAGAATCTCAATCTGTTTTGAAAAGAAAAGACATATCAAAACACTTTTACTATTCTATTGTCTCATTAGTCTCCTCTGCCTCTTTTTAAAAGTTCTCATACCATAAAAAGTGTCCTACCTTTTTAGTTCCTCTTTTTCTGTGTCTTGTACTGTTGCTGTCAGTGTTAGAAATGCAGACGGGCTATTTCGGGTGTTAAAAAGTCCTTAAAATGTGAAGTTTGTCAATCAAGGACAGAGGTCTGGAGCTGCTCGTAAATATGTTGTGCGCATGAGCATTAAGGACGTGCAATAAGTTGCCTCAGTGCATCTGTCTTAACATGCCAGTAAAACTCTTCACACACACACACATCTCCTGCCCAGACATGCTGCTTCAGCAAACTCCAACAGCCTTGAAATAGGAACAAAATGGTGAGTGTGAGAGAAAGAAACATTGGCTGAAGTACGTAAAATCACAGCAGCCAGACAAAGCAACTTCCAGAGTTCAATTGTTCAAACTACTGGTGCATTGAGGCCTTATTTTAATAATTCAAATGAATTATTTCACAACTTCATTAGCAAGACGCTTTTAAAGTGGCCCAATTATGCCATTTCTTACAAGATGTAAAATAAGTCTCCGATGTCCCTAAAGTGTGTGTGTGAAGTTTCAGCTCAAAATACCACACCGATAATGTTTAATAACTCTCTGACACTGACCCTTTGTGGCTTTGATCCAAAACATGCCGTTTTGGTGACTGTCGCTTTAAATTCAAATGAGATTGTGGTGTTTTTAAAAGAGGGCGGAGCTACAAACGGCTGTGTATCAGCATAGTGGCAGATTCAAACACAAGACTAATGTTATCTCTGTGAAAGATCTTTTTTTTCAAGAAAGAAAGAAACGAAGAAAGAAATCAACCAAGTTGAAAAAAATCTGCCCTTCACTGTATGTAGAACTGTACAGTGCTCATGAACTGTATTCACGTGCTTGTCACAGTAAAATGACGTAATAGGAGCACTTCAGTTTAATTTTCATTTAGGCGCAATCCCAATTTTACCCCTTAGCCCTTGCCCATACCCCTTGTTTTTCACGTGAAGGGGTAGGGGTGTCCCAATTCTCTTTAACTTGAAGGCGTAGGGCTAAAGGGAAGGGCCTTGAAATGAAGATTTTTCAGGACCACACTCGAAACCAAGGGGTATGAAAATTTCCCAGAATACACCAGCTACAAGAGGCAAAATGGCTGCACATGGAAGGAGATCAACAAATTAGTATTTGTTGTTATTATTACGAATTTTTACAACAAACAAGCGTATGTTTTAATACATTCCGAGTTCAGACTGCACGAGTTTAGTCCTGCTCGCCGACCAATCTGGTGCTCGTTCACCCGAGTAAAGCCTGATTTATACTTTTGCGTCTAGTGATCGCTGTGACCCAGACGCCTGCCTTGCGTGTAGTCGTGCATTAATACTTCTGCGTACTGTTTGTGTTTCTCTGCAAGAACACTTCTGAAACGCTAGCTGGCAGCGGGGTTTTTTGTTCCTCTGTGTCGAGTTTCTTCATGGGTGTTTTGTTTTTTCTGAACACTACCTTAATGTAAAAGTAGCTAAAACTCGCTCATTCAGAGGGGGGAACCGATAGACGTGCAGCAACTTTAATCATAAGGTTAGCACATAACGAAAGTTTCCATCTGGAGCTCCTTCACAGGACTCAACACTCGTAAACGTTCGCTTCAACGGGTTCACGCAGCTCTCAGTGCTACCAAGCCGACTAATCAAAGAGCTTGCGCTATGCATCGATGCGACGTGTAGTCACATTTTTTGAGAGGTGCGCGTCTGCGTCAGCCACGGTGAGGGCTATGTGACCACGCAAAGGCTGCACTGAAGCATACATGTGCGCTTGATGCAGAAGTATAAATCAGCCTTAACAGTCACACAATATGAACTATCAAAGACGTCATCTGAGAGAATCGCCGCTGAGTCGCTGACACCCATGACGCTGAGTTCAGACTGCACAATTTTAAAAGTAGTAGAGTCACAGATGTTTTCACACTGCATGGCTATCTGGGGCAGCAATTGTGTCACTGCTGTGTTTAAGCCTCACTGGCGAATTCAATAACGACTGTTCATTTCAACGGACAGTGAGCGACTTGCGGCGACCTCCGTCTATAGCCTCATTCACATTACGAGCAATATGCAGCGGCAAAAAGACCGTTCATTTCAATGGAGAGTGAGCAACTTCTGGTGACCTCCGTCTTCGCGAGCGACTTCCAGCAACTGTTGGCGACCTGGTGGGCGTGTCGAGCGACACAACAAAGTTGAGAGTCCTTCAACTTTATGCAAATGAAGAGCGACTTTTTTGAGAGACAGCCAATAGGAGCACCAGTAAAGCTCAAGTGAGACTCTCAGCTCGCTCAGAGGCCGGTTGCATTCTCAGTGCTGTAGACCTACACACACTTTCGTTTGCAGATCGCCACCGAGAGCGACAGGTAGCTACAAAGTCGCTGCTAGTGTGAATGAGGCATTACACTGCAAGATAGATCGGCGACAAGGGGTTTCCAGCCTGATCTCACGAGAAAACGTAACTATTTTACGTTTTGTCAGTTTAGTGGCTAATTCGTACGAGTTGTATGAAATTGTACGATTTTAAAAAAGAGGCGTGGCACCTAACTCCACCCCTAAACCCAACCATCATTGGGGGATGAACAAATTGTACGAATTAGATTGTACGAATTCATACGAATTAGCCACTAAATCAAAAAGTTACGAATAGCCGTGATATTGTGTTGGGGTTTCACACTGTATGACTTTACAATAAAAAGAATCGCAGATGTTCTCAGTCTCACAACCAAACACACAAGAAAAGACATGGCAACAACACGAGGTCATGTTTATCTTTTCTTATTAACTACATAATAAGAAAGAAGACTTTAGTGGGGTTGAAAATGGACTTAATTTTGCTCACCTGGCTTTTGAAGGGAATTAGCAATTTCTCTTCAGCTTTTTTCTTTTTCGACCCCGTTGTGGTATTGCTCATGGATGCTCCTGCCAAATTTACACTAGTTTTTTCTTCATTTCTTGGGTCCAAATAGACAAAAAGAAGCCCTTTAAACTCCTCCCCCAACCTCCTGCTGGCCTGAAAGCTGCTCTCTCATTGGCTGTAGGTAATCGCCGATGTTATTTTCAATCAGATCACACTCACACGGCATGATTTGAATCGCCGACAGCTCCAGATTGTCAGCGACTCATCTGTGATTCTCTCAGACTGCATCTTTGATAGTTTACACTGTGTGATTGTTACTCTCGGGAACGAGCACCGATTTGCCTGTGATTTCACCCATTTGTCCAATAGTATCTGGTTGTAGCCTTTATGTTGCAAGCTGAGACTTCATATCTCAGAGATGCAATGTCAGACACAATGCACTCAATGGAGCTAGTGACGTAACTTTGAGCTGTAGGGTTAGGTGAGTGCATTTAAAAGCTTTGGATGCAGCTCAGATTGCACACCACCAGGTCTGCATCCAGACCCCTCTCCATTCGCCGGCGATTTCTGAAAAGCTGTCAGCGAGTCAAAATTGAGGCTAAAATCATGTAGTCTGAACTCGGCATGAGATATTTGGCATGCTAAATATCTGGATCTGTCGGCGATTCAAAATCATGCCGTGTGACGCGTTCTGATTGAAAATAACACCGCTGGTTACAGCCAATGAGAGAGCAGCATCCAGGCTTATATTGTCATAAAGAAAGCATAGTGAGACAGACTTATATACCAAATGATAATTTAAAATGTTTTAGTTTTGCTTTTATGTTTAGTTCCCATAAAATAGAAATATATTCATTAACTTTAACTAATGTTTAAGTAAAAATGAAAACACCATACATTTTACAGTCGAATGGCAACACTGTAGATCCCACAGCAACTAAACATGTGTTACACTTCCTCTCTCGGTAGCCATTTTTAGCTGTTCCAGAACTCAATGGGTTCCCACCCTTAACCATAATTATACCTTACTCCATGTGTATATGCATACATTCCACATTATTTGATCATGTGGTGGCTTTTGCTTTATTATTTGCCAAACTGCATCCAAAAAGAAAAGTACGGTCTTTGCTGCGTTGTAAATGTCAGAGTAATATTTGTGTCCGATTTAAACTAAGCGCTCTAATAATCATTGTGAACTGGAATGACTTTATTGTGCTTCCACTTAGATAATTATAACATCACATTATGATCAATATTTCACATTACGACCACACAGTAATTCTATGTAAACACTAGCTTCACAAACTACAGATATCTTCATTAACTACATCTTCAGAAAACTTAAGCTTTACAGTATTTATATGTATAATAAATTATAAATATCTGTGTCGCAAAGTGTTAATTACACATAGCAATATCAACAAACCTGAAAGTTGACATGAAACAAAAGTTAAGATGGTCTGTTTTCCCCTTATCGTGACATACATCCAATTTAAACTTCTCAAATGAGACAAAAAATCGTGTTTTTTGCAAGATGCAGCTTTCTTAATGCGTTTCTAAATTAATTTCATGTGTTAAGCCTTTAATGTGTTTTCATTCCGTTCGAAACAACATTCAGGGACGCAATTTAGGTCTCGAAAACTTGATTCATGTGTTAGACGATCAATTTTTCGCATGATCAATTCCTGATCCGTTTTTTATCCATTATAATTTTATTCATTCATTCATTTTCTTGTCGGCTTAGTCCCTTTATTAATCCAGGGTCGCCACAGCGGAATGAACCGCCAACTTATCCAGCACATGTTTTATGCAGCGGATGCCCTTCCAGCCGCAACCCATCTCTGGGAAACATCCAAACACACTCACTCACACTCATACACTACGGACAATTTAGCTCAGTGTTTCCCAACCCTGTTCCTGGAGGCACACCAACAGTTCATGTTTTGGATGTCTCCCTCATCTGACCCATTAACTTCAGGTTTTGGAGTCTCTTCTAATGCAGAGTTTCCCAACCCTGTTCCTGAAGGCACGCCAACAGTACACATTCTCAACCTCTCTCTAAATCAAACACACCTGAAACAACTCATCAGAACATTAGAAGAGACTCCAAAAGCTGAAGCTAATGGGTCAGATGAGGGAGACATCCAAAACATGAACTGTTGGTGTGCCTCCAGGAACAGGGTTGGGAAACACTGATTTAGCTTACCCAATTCACCTGTACCGCGTGTCTTTGGACTGTGGGGGAAACCAGAGCACCCGGAGGAAACCCACACGAAAGCGCGGGGAGAAGAAACTCCACACAGAAACGCCAACCGACCCAGCCGAGGCTCGAACCGGCGACCTTCTTGCTGTGAGGCGACAGCACTACTGCGCCACTGTGTCACCCTAATTTTATTCAAATACAACTAATTTGATTACTTTCGATGTTCTAAAATATTTGTTCAACTAATTTTATACAAACACAAAGGACGGGTGACGCAATTTAAACGACCCAAAGCATAGAAGTAAACAAGCAACAGAATGGCTTCAACAGAAGAAATACAGCTTGTGGAGTGGCCCAGTCAGAGTCCTGACCCCAACCTGATTGAGATGCTGTGGCATGACCTCAAGAGAGCGAATCACACCAGATCTTTACAGAATACAGTTTGCGTAGCAAGAATACAAAACTGAGGAGAAACATAGGGGAAGCTGAATTCGAATTTCGATTATCTTGTCGTCACATGAACTGCCCAACAAATTGATGACGGCATTTGTTGATAATAAATTAAAGGCTCTGCGATTGCGAAAAAATTAAATAACTAAAATTATGTTCACTTGCGCAATGTCATCATAAGACACCAAAGTTTATACATCGATACATGTTATTACAAAGCTCTGCGAACGCAAACAAAAACTCATGTTCACTTGTACGATGTCATAAGCCATCAAAAGTTTAATGCTAAGCTAACACGTAAATATATCAATATACGTTATTACACGGCTCTGCGATCTCGAACAACCTGTGATGTTCACTTGTGCGATGTGCGATATCGTATGCCGTCTCTCCTGCGCTGTTTTTCAGTCCCGCCTGTAGGGTGCGCTGTGATAATAAAAGCTCAATGGTTTTCCCAGCGGCGGCATTTCCAGCGGCCAGCTGTAGTGCTGTGAGTCGACCTGCTGTCACAGCATTGATCTCTGACCCCCACTGCAAAAGAAGAGATGCTACGTTAGCGTGACCCCAGCGACAGGCACTATGTAGCGGCATCCAATCGTCGGCTGTTCTCGCGTGGAGATTCGCTCCAGCTTTTAAAAGAGCAGACGCCACGTCATGATGGCCACTGTAGGCAGCGCGGTGCAGAGGGGTGTAGCCGTCGCTATCGTGACAGTTGACAAGCGTCGGGTCCAACGCAATAAGACGCTCCACTGTTGCAAACTGTAGATAAGAAAACAGAAATAAGAAATGCATCAATACTTTATTTCTACAGTGTCAAAAAGTATCGTCAAGTATGGTGACCCAAACTCACAAAAAAGCAAGTGAGGTGAATATTAATTGATAACATTGACCAGTTTACAGATTTAAGGCTTAAAGTCCGTGTGAAATCAAAAATTACAATTTTTAGTTTGCTAGCTCACATTGTTATAGCATTTGCTTCTGTGTATTATACCCTGGCTTACCGTTAGTTTGCTATGAGTGAATGATTCACAAAAGAAAGCCCCACCCCCTACTCAATATTCAGTTTCAGTTGGAAGCACATCAAAATACTAAAATAAAAGTCTCAGCAACTTCTGGTTAACGCAGACTTCAACAGCACTTGCACCTCAAAACCAATTTTACATTAATACATACACATACTTTTATACGTGAAGTTGAAATACAAAATTCAAATACTAGCTCTGATGTTAGTGAATTAGCAACGGTTTTTGCTGTTCTGACGTCAGCTGCAGATGTGAATGAATGGTGGAAGAAAGTAGTTCTCCCATGGCCTGCACAGTCATGAGATCTAAATATTATTGAGCCAGTTTGGGCTGAGTTGGATGAGCGAGTCAGGAAATGTGGTACAAAGGAAACAAATATATATATATATATATATATATATATATATATATATAAATATATATACACATATACATATACATTTGAATATTTTACATAAATACATGCACCATGCTCATTTTACATCATACTATTTTACATAAAAAATATGTTAAAAGTTCATGCACTTCAATTAGTTCAATTAGTTTACAACTACAACAATACAGTAACAAGAACATTATATTTTGTTTTTTACCATAGAGTCATGCTTCTTAACAAAAAGATAAACAAAAAAAAAATAGTTAAATCTCAATAAATCTGTAGGGAAAATAAACACTGTTGTTGAATGTACATTTCGATTGGGAGCAAAGACTTGCTTACTGGGTCTCACTGAAGATATACCTTATGATTTACAGAAAAGGGGCCTTCTACATACTTTGGTTTACTTTGCTCAGAAATATATCCTTGTAAAGTGGATTAATGAAGAACCCCCAGTTTAAATCAATGGCTGCTTGCAGTCTGCAACATAATTCCACTTGAGTCTTTCTCCACAGCTATGAAGAACAAATCTTCTTTTATTATTATTCTATTTTATCGGACCTGGGATCCTTTCTTTGATTATCTAGGAACCTCGAAGTCTCTAAAAGCTTGTCTGTTAGATTCATCCTGGACAAAAGAAATTTAATATGCCCTTTTTGTAATATCATTTTGTATTTAATGTCATTATTTATATTGTTATTTTGTTTATTTATTTAATTACAATTTAATTTTAATTATCATCATTGTCATTATTTCTTTTTTATTATAATTTTTCATATGGGCTCAGAATTCAAATGACATGTATGATAGATATTATCTTTTTACGCAATGTAATTTTCTGACATGTTTTTGCACTAATAATGTTCAATAATGGCTCGTTTCCACTGACTGGTACGGTACGGTACGGTTCGGTTTGGTACGGGTCACCTTTACCAAGCTTGCATTTCCACTAACAAGGGTACCCTTTTGGTGGTACCCTTTTGCTGAAGAATAATGTGCTCCTTTTTTTCCGGCTTCTCCTTTGTTTCTTCACGCTTCACTCTCGCGTTTGTCAGTGTCTGACAGGATCGGGTTTTAAAAGCACGTCAATAATCAAGCGCACGTTATTATCATCAGCTCAAGAAGTTTGTTATTTCAGATATAATGTTAGACGCGCGGCGAGCGCTAGCAAGAAAGCGAAACCGCTCGCACTTCAGACTGCCTCGTAAAAAAACTACGCGGCACAGGGTAGATCTGCTGTTCTTCTTGGCTTTGTGGCTGTTTATCAAGACGACGACAAGGTTTGTTTGAGCCCGGAACGACGATGGCTCGTTATTATATGTATAAATAGTTCCGCTGTAATCTCTCGGCTGTGCGTGTATTTTAAACATGGCGGTTCTTTTGTTTTCATTCTGGCTTGTTGCGTAAGCGAATGACGTATCTCTGTAAACCAATAGCGTTCAGCTGTGCGTCTAGCTCCGCCTTTTGGTACCCTTTCTTGTGTTTGGTACCCTTTCGAAAGGGTGCCGAAAAAGTGGTACGGAACGGTTCGGTACGGTACGCTTTTTGACAGTGGAAACGGCTATAAAAGCGTACCAAACCGAACCGTACCGTACCACTCAGTGGAAACGGGCCTTAAAACATTATCAGCGGTTAGAGTATGGACGCTTCTACACTTCGAGTTTACACCGGAAATAGTAAATCATCCGGGAACCTTTGGCATACTTATTCCAACATACTACGATTTGGCACATACTAATTCTATTTTCGAATACTATTTAGGACGGATTGTATGCGAATTGGGACGCAGCATGAGTTTGATGCTACGTACAGTAAATAACAATCCCTTACTCTGTTCCTCTCGGCAGCCCATAATATCAGTTCAGAGGGAGTGTCCTGTAAACGAAGCTCCTGTTGCTGATACCATTCCTCTGTGTGCATGGCTTCATCCTCATCCTCTCCTTCTTCCTCGTCCGCCCAACCGCTCCGCGTCCCCATGGGAATCACATGATCAGGTGAATCCAGCAGCTCCAGCTGGTTGAAGCCTTCTGGGAAGTCCATCACTGAGGAGAAGGAACGAAGGAAGGAAGAAGGATAGAAAGAAATTATTGTATGATTATAAATTTTATATTTTATTTAATTTGCCGAAAAGAAAATGAATGAATTTGTATTATGTTTATTTTTTTAATGACTACTACTATGTAATTGCTTTTATATCAGCTATTCAAATGTAAAAATTGCAATGCATTTGTCGTGTCAATTAAGCAAAAATGTATTGAATTGAAAGAAAGAAAAAAGGAAAGAAAGATTTTTATTATTGTTGCATTATCATATTTTTATTATTATTTTATTATTATTATTTTTATTCAATTTTAATTTTTATAATGTTTTTATTATTGTTGTTCTATATTTGTTTTTATATGATCTATTTAAATGTAAACATTGCAATAATACACTTGTCATGCCAACAAAGCAAATTTGAATCGAATTAAAACAAAGAAAAGGAAAGAAAAGCAAGATTGAAAGAAAGAAAAAAGAAAAGATTTTTATTATTGTTGCAGTTTTATTATTACTTTTATTTTTTATTCAATTAAAATTTTTATTATGTTTTGTTATTATTATTTTTAATCACTATTACTATGTAATTGTATTTTACATGATCTGTTGAAATGTAAACATTGCAATAATACACTTGTCATGCCAATAAAGCAAATTTGAATTGAATTAAAAGAAAGAAAAGAAAGAAAAGCAAGAAAGAAGGAAAGAAAAGGATATTGTTGTATTATCATTTTTATATTAATATTATTTTTATTTTTTATTGTTTTATATTTTTTTTACTATTACTATTTAATTGTTTTTATATGATCCATTTAAATGTAAACGTTGTAATAATACACTTGTCATGCCAATAAAGCAAATTTGAATTGAATTAAAAGAAAGAAAAGGAAAGAAAAGCAAGAAAGGTAAGGAAAGAAAGGAATATTATTGTTGTATTATCATTTTTATATTAATATTATTTTTTATTGTTTTATAATTTTTTACTACTATTACTATGTAATTGTTTTTATATGATCCATTTAAATGTAAAAGTTGTAATAATACAATTGTCATGCCAATAAAGCAAATCTGAATTGAATTAAAAGAAAGAAGAAAGAAAAGCAAGAAAGACGAAAAGGAAAGAAAAAATATTGTTTTATTATCATTTTTTATTATTATTACTTAAATTTTTTATTTAATTTACATTTTTATTATGTTTTACTAATTGTTTTTCCTACTATTATGTAATTGATTTACTATGATCTATTTATATGTAAACATTGTAACACACGTGTGACATTTGTCATGCCAATAAAGTAAAAATAAATTATAAATAATATATATAATTATAAAAATAAAGAACAAAAGAAAGAAATACACTTTTGATTTTTGTTTTATCATGATATTTTTATTATTAATACTTTTATTTTTAATTAAAAACATTTTAATCACTTCTACTATGTACAAGTTTTTATATGCTCTATTGTACTTTCACAAAAAAACATTTTCATTAAATGTACTTTTATTTTATTTAATTTTTATTAAATGAATTTTCATGTTATTTAAAATGTTATTGTTTTATTATTATTCTTTTATAATCACTACTATTCAATTCAATTCATGTTTATTTAGCGCTTTTACAATGCAGATTGTGTCAAAGCAGCTTAACATAGAAGTCCTAGTAAAGTCCAGATTTGAGAGTTGAGTTGAACTATGTAATCATATTACTACTACATAAACTACTATGTAATCATATTAATACTATAACAGTATACTTACCACATTGAATATATATATATATATATATATATATATATATATATATATATATACATATATATAATTTTTTAATTACATTTTAAGGTATATACTCAGAAATGTACCCATTCATAATGTAATCATATTTCGCTCTTCATTTAGAACTTGTGTTTGGTTAAAAATGTAGAAATATGAAATAAATATTAATAAAATATGAAACACTTCTCATAAACTAACGATTACAGGTCCAACCCCTGCTGAAAAATCCAGCTTAAACCAGCCTAAGCTGGTTGGCTGGTTTTAGCTGGTTGACCAGCCTGGTTTTAGAGGGGTTTTGGCCATTTCCAGGCTGGTTACCAGCCTTTTCCAGCCTGGTCTTAGCTGGTCAGGCTGAAAAATGACCAGCTAAATCCAGCTAAAACCAGCTTGACCAGCCTGGTTTAAGATGGACATAGCTGGTTTTAGCTGGGCTCCCAGCCTGGCTAGGTGGTCAAGCTGGTTTTAGCTGGTCATTTTCCAGCCTGACCAGCTAAGACCAGGCTGGAAATGGCTGGAAACCAGCCTGGAAATGGCCAAAACCCCTCTAAAACCAGGCTGGTCAACCAGCTAAAACCAGCCAACCAGCTTAGGCTAGTTTAAGCTGGATTTTTCAGTAGGGACATCAAAATAATAATACAAAATAAAATGCTAAATCTCAAACACTGATCTTTTAACATGCATCTTTCTCACGATGTTTCTGTCTGCAGACCTATAATGTTGAGTAATTGTGCACTCATATAAATGATGAAAAAATATGACCATAATCAATGTGTTTTGTGACAGCGATAGGGCATAATATGAAACGATGGACTTTTTATTTAGTCCAAACAATACAGCACAGCCCTAGTTTATATCGACGTAACATTAAATCGTAAATTAAATCAAAACTATGTAAATTTAAACGTTAGTCTCGTTTAAACTAGTAAACCCGTGCTTGTAATGCAATTATGTGTAAATCACTTACAGAAAATA
The DNA here is from genome assembly GCF_903798145.1 of Danio aesculapii. Lineage (NCBI taxonomy): Eukaryota > Metazoa > Chordata > Actinopteri > Cypriniformes > Danionidae > Danio > Danio aesculapii. The sequence goes on from NC_079449.1 coordinate 45,221,261, forward strand.
AGATATAACCAGCCGTCTTCACGTTGAAGTCACAACACTTACGAGTGGTGCAAGTGGCGCTGGGAAGTGTAGTTGATTATGCAGTCATTTCTCTTGAAGCGAGGGAAGGCATAAAATACATTTCCCAGAATTCAAAGGAAAATAAAAACCTTCCCGCGACTTCCGACAGTAGGCGGAGATTGTGTACATGTGAACTCCTGTGTCAGTCTGTGGAGCTTTCGTGCTTTTCACAAGTATTGTGCTTTTCTTTTTAATATTAGCATAATTCAGGTCACAAATATTTCAAATTAGGCGTATTTTAATCAATATATGTTGTTAATCTTGCTGTTCTGTATGCTTAACATGCATGTTGTTTACTGACGATATGTATATAGTATTAACTGGCTAAAACTTTAGATCTCCATCAACAGATTTGTATTTCTTTCTTTCTACAACATCAGCACGATCGTTTTTAGCATCTGCGGTCTCTTAGCATGGCGACAGCTGGAAGCACCGTGTAAGTATTAACTTTAATTAACTTTACATGGATTAATTTGCTCTTATGACATCTCAGAAATGAATTAAAATGTTATTACTTATACTAATATATTATTATTATAATTATTAAATTAGCTGTATTCCTTAACCATTTCAAGTTCACTGTACCTCACTGAATTTCCAGGCAAACTATATAAAACATGTCCTCCACCACATATAATCAGGTAAAAAAATAATGATATTTAATATTGTAGATGTTATGAGGGATTATTATTGGATACATCTAACACAACTGTCCTCTTCACTTTCACTTTGGAGTTAAAGTTAACAGTTTATCCTCTGGGAATGGTTCAGTTATTCATATGATAAATAGATGTACAGATATTTTATTCATTAAAAGAAAGTGAAAGTGAAAGTACTGCATGGGTGACCTTCCAATCATCTTTGAAATCATCATCCATCAGGCTGTTACTTTCAGCCACAGCTGAAGCAAGTAAAGCTGTACAGAGTGAAAGTAAAGCTTTTATTTCATTAAAAAACATTGTGAATTTAAAAAGTATAATAGGAAATATTGTGAAAAATTCCTTGCTTTGTTAAACATAATGTGGGAAATATTTGAAAAAGAAATTTACAGGAGGGCGAATAAGTTTGACTGTATGTATGTACTCTGAGCTCCTGAATACCACACACACACACACACACACACAAAAGGTTTGCGCAGAATGTTTGCACTCTTTCTGATTCTGGATATTTTTCTTAAATGTTATTTTTTTAGTGATGACGAGGACACGTTCAAGATCCTCATTGCTACTGACATTCATCTGGGATATCTAGAAAAAGATGCCATAAGAGGGAACGACACCTTTGTGACCTTCGACGAGATTATGAAACAAGCTATGCAAAATGAGGTGAGGAGATATCAGGGTGATTTTAGCTCTTAATATTACTAATTAATACTATTTGAAGTTATGATTTATAGTAAAAGCCATTTATTTTTCTAATGTACAATTTAACGTTATGTAATTTTAGCAGTTTTCAGAGTCTTACAGTTTATGCACTCACAAGTGGCCTAAAACCTTTATGATTTTCTTTATTCTGCTGAACACTAAAGAAGATATTTTGAAGCATGCCAGAGACCTGGAGCTATTGACTTCCATAGTAGGAAAATAAATACTATGGAGGTCAATAGATACAGGTTTTGAACACTCTTCAAAATATCTTCTTCTGTGTTCAACAGAAAAATTAAAGTTAGACAGGATTGGGATATATGAGCAATATCACACGAGTAGCAGTGCGATATGGCTGTATATCGGCACTGGTGGGAGGCCTGTGTTGGCTCGAGGCTGCAGGCCGAGTGCCTTAGTGTCCCTTAGTGACGATATACAGCCATATTGCACTGCTACGAGTGTGATATTGCATTTATACAACAGTTCGCTGTCATAATCATGTGTATAAAAAAGAAAATCAAACACGCAGAGTCTCAAAAATCCTTTTGTATGAGGAACTATTTTCTTCTGCCATTCATTCACGTCTGCAGCTGACGTCAGAACAGCAGAAACCGTTTCTAATTCACCAACGTCACTTTACAGCTAGTATTTGAATGATTTTCTAGCGTAATGTCTAAAATGATGACAAAAAAGCTGATTTTGCTCACATTTTATGATTAAAAGGCTGAACGGCATGAAATGCCATCAGTCTACAGGGATTTAGCAGTATTTCTCTGTTGCAATCGGGAGATCTCAATAATTAACCCCCAAAAAGTAAAAAGCAAAGCAAACACTAGCAGATTACTATGGTATAAATACAGCACTACAACATACAAAAGAGAGAGATTTACTTAGAATGTCATGTTTTATAATGATTTGATAAGCCGTAGTTTAAAATACGAAAAGAAAACGCTGAGTTTTTCTTCTCTAAGGACTTATAATGCGGTCTCGGTTGCCATCTTGTGACGCAAATGTCTTTGCTCTGCTCAGTATGACAGGCTGATTGATGCCAAAAAAAAGCCTCAAAAGTGCATTATGTTGTCCAACAGCTGCAATATTTATCAAACTGTAGTGAGTTTATTGATCTGCTGGCACTCTTTGTGGGCGGAGTAATACACAAGGGTGTAGAGGCTGTATGAGTGCTGTTATTACAGAATATTGCACGGCTATATATATATACAGTATTGCCTATGTCCAATATACAGTTTTAACCACTACCAGTGCTGTCCAATAACGCAATACTTATAATAAAATAAGCTGAATACTAGTATCCTGCAAATTAACTAGTAAAATCATGGCAAAGACATAAGAAAAAAATAGTTATTATATATTAGTATTAAAACTATTATGTTTTAAAAATAAGTAGAAAAAACTTTGTTAAACAGCACTTGGGAAATGTTTATAAAAGAATAAGTGAATAAGTTTGCCTTCGACTCTATGCGTTCTCGTAATCTATAGTCAAACAGTAACTTACATTTACGTTTTTAATTAGAAAATAGAGAGCTTTATTGTTAAAATATTTGACTTCTGTTTAATTCTGACTTTAAATAAAGACAAAGGGGCTTCATGTGGACCTGCATAAAATTCTACTAAAACAGCTGTTGCTAAGGATTGATTTGCATATATATTGTTTTCTCTAAGGTTGACTTTGTTTTGCTGGGTGGGGATCTGTTCCATGACAATAAACCATCCCGCAAGACCCTGCACAGTTGTATGGAGGTGATGAGGAAGTACTGCATGGGTGATCGCCCAATTATCTTTGAAATCATCAGCGATCAGGCTGTCAATTTCAGCCAAAGCAAGTAAGATATAGTATAGATATATATAAATATATGTATGTATGTATGTATGTATATATGTATAAATGTGTGCATATATATATATATTTGTGTGTGTGTATATATATGTATAGATATGTGTGTGTGTGTGTGTGTGTGTGTGTGTATATATATATATATATATATATATATATATGTATGTATGTATGTATGTATGTATGTATGTATGTATGTATGTATGTATGTATGTATGTATGTATGTATGTATGTATGTATGTATGTATGTATGTATGTGTGTGTGTGTGTGTGTGTGTACATGTATATGTTTCTAAAATTTCAGTACCGCTTGGCATGAAATAACAGTATTGGGACAACATATATATATATTATCATATAATTATTATAATAAAAAAAAAAAAAAAAAAAATATATATATATATATATATATATATATATATATATATATATATATATATATATATATATATATATATATAGTAAAAAGTATTATTGTATAATACTTTTCCTTAAGATGTCCACAAACAAAAAATCACCATTTCTTTTAATTTGTAAGGTTTCCATGGGTGAACTACCTGGATGATAACCTCAACATTTCCATCCCTATCTTCAGTGTGCATGGTAACCATGACGACCCAACTGGGGTAATGTTTCATTTTTAATTTGTCGACTTTAACTGCAATTTGGCACTTTCACTTTCATTCAGGAACATTTGATTCATGCCCCTCATGACAAACAAGATATTGGATGCGATTATGAACTGCTGGAGGGGCGACGCAGTGGCGCAGTAGGTAGTGCTGTTGCCTTACAGCAAGAAGGTCACTGGTTTGAGCCTCGGCTGGGTCAGTTGGCGTTTCAGTGTGGAGTTTGTGTTTAAACTATCCTGTCGCAAAATACTGTGAAAATCCTACACCACGGTAATAGTTTGATTAAGGTGTTTACATGTCTGTGCTACACTTCAATAACCTTAATCGGATTAAATTAATTACAAAATTTCTGATTACATGGTAAACTCTTAATCAGAATATTGTCTTAATCATATTAAAATTGGATTATCGGTGTCCATGTAAGCCAGGCGTCACCAAACTTGTTCTTGGAGGGCCGGTGCCCTACAGATTTTAGCTCCAGGTCTAATCAAACACACCTGAACAAGCTAATCAAGGTCTTGCTAGGTATACTTGAAACATCCAGGCAGGTGTGTTGAAGCAAGTTGGAGCTAAACTCTGCAGGGACACCGGCCCTCCAGGACCGAGATTGGTGACCCCTGATGTAAGCATACTCAATTCATCCACCATGTTAGCTGAATTGGTCACATGACTGCGTCAAATCACATGACTAAAATGCATCATGGACTAAAATGCATCACAGTCCAAAAATACGATTTCGATTCCTAAAAACACTGTCTCTGTGTGGATAGTGGGCCGAAATGGAGAGAAGATTTGCGTTTTTAAGCGAAAATGTATTAGTGTGGGCATGATTCAGTTTCTTTTCAGATTGGTGTTGTGCAGAACACTCTTTTTTTTTTTTTTTGAGTTGTGTTTTTGTGTGTTGCAGGCTGACGGGCTGTGCGCTGTAGACCTGTTGAGCTGTGCTGGTCTGGTCAATCATTTTGGCCGCAGTCGTTCTGTGGAGAAAGTTGAGATCAGTCCAGTTCTTCTGCAGAAAGGAGACACCAGGATTGCACTGTATGGCCTCGGTGAGTTTACAAATTTCAGCATGGTGGTGGTGTAAGTTAGTTATCAATGTATTGTGCATCAAAGTTAAAATAGACAGGGGGGAAAGTAGATTTCGAGGCATTTGAGGATGCATCTATGCAGAACAATGCTGGAAGTGCCCATTTTGTGGCTCTCGTGTTTATTTTTTCACATGAGTTGCACTTCACGCAGCCAATACTATTTCTGAAAACCAGTTCCAAACATTAGCAGGATTCTCGACCTCAATTTATCCCGCACCTCTTCTTCTATCTTCACTTTTATTTCTTTGTTTTTGTGGCTGGCAGTGAAAGCTGCTTGGCGCTTTCGTGACGACTACATGATGCCGAAGGTTTGGGGACATCGTGAAAGTTACTTTACTATTCACCAGGCCTTCATATTGTGACCTTATTAATGATCCAAATAAAGTATGAAAATAGATTCCCAAATATTTAATATAGGCTATAGAGAATTGCATGCAGCATTTGTGAACTTTTTTTGATTTTATTTTCAATGACGCACCCCGCAATTAAACTAACAATTTCTTAACCCGCCCCAACCCGACCCGCGAGTTACCTGTTGGGTCTGCGGGATATGAGATGACCCTCGCATCACTAATTGGTGCATAACTAATGCGCTCTTTAAATAATAAAAACTTTTAGTTGGTCGGCGCAATAGCCTAGTGGTTAGCGCGTCGACATATGGTGCAGTAGCATGTCAGGGCGTCACGAGTTCGAATCCCAGCTCGAGGACATTTCCCTACCCCCCTCTCTCTCTCCAACTTTGCTTCCTGTCCTAAATACTGTCCTATCTAATAAAGGCAAAATAGCCAAAAAATAAATCTAAAAAAAAAACTTTTAGTTGGTCGATGGCTCGGTCTGTTTCTGTTCCTCAAAATAAGCAATGTGCCATCAGTGCACCCTAATACACCTCCTTTTCAGACCAGCACGCCCATAAGTCCACAAAGTGGAGCAAATGGACCTGCGTGTACAGGGCTTGACAATAACGACTGCCCGATGGCCCGGGGCCAGCATGCGAGATGCTCATTACTGGCCCGATCAGCTTTGGTTGCGTTTGTTTGTCAATTGCTTGCAAATACAGTCTTGGGGTGCTTTCACACCTAGACGTTTGTCTCATTCGCCCAGTTTACGCAGTTCATTCAGCATATGTGAATCTCGTAATCATGCTTAGATCCGCACCAAATCAACCTGAGATCGCCTGAATGAGGTGGTCTCAGCTCGATTGAAATGAACTCTGGAGCGGATCGATTGAAGTGAGAAAGCAAAAGGATCCAACAAACTAATGAGCCTGGCTATATCACAGTGGATTATGGTTATGTAACTGGCATATACGGCTATATGAAGAGAGAATTGTGATAGGGCGGGATATCATTCCTACTTTTAAATGTGTGATCATGTCGAATACGAAAGTGAAAGCATGCTGAAATATTACCGAGTGCTGTTCATCCGTTAAGAAAATTGACCAAAATCACCATCTGAATATTTTTCCATATTTTAATCTTATAGTTTGTATAAGGCCTGCAGTCTCGGTTCATCTGTTATTTCTCTCTAAAATTTAAGCCTATAATATGTAATTCTAGCCAATGTTTTTTTAATAGAGGCTGTGTATGAGAAAGTCTTACCTCTCTGATTTATATTTGGTGACAATGTCAAAATTAAAGTGCACATTTGAAAGCAAGTTCGAACAAAGTGCATTTTTTAGCAAGTTCAAACACAGACCATATCACCTTATGTCCACTAGAGGGCGCCTCTCGATCAACATTACCAGTGTTACATCATCACGTATGTAACTACATGAAGGATTTAATAATTGACAATATAGCCAGTGAATAGCTCTTTGGCAGAGTATTTGGAGGTTGATAGTTCATGCACATTTTGTAAAAGGGAAGAAAAAACCCTGATTCACATAGGTAATTACATCATTCCAGACTCTTTCAACCACAAGATATTATTTGTTACTAAAAAGGTCAAAAGATAACTACATTAACTTTTTTTTTAATTTTGTATTGAAATTCTTATATTCACAAGCATGTTTTTTTTTTTTTTTAATCGATGTTTTTGGCTAATCTATATTTGTAAAACAGACAGACGTAAAAGGTGTAGGACAGCATTGATTTATTCAAGTAAAAAACAAAAAAAAAAAACAGAAAACGGTGCACTGTTATTCACTTTTATTCCGGTTACAGGTCAATATATATATATATATATATATATATATATATATATATATATATATATATATATATATATATATATATATATATATATATATATATATATATATGTATGTATGTATATATATATATATATATGTATGTGTATATATATATATATATATATATATGTATATATATATATGTATATATATATATATATATATATATATATATATATATATATATATATATGTATATATATATATATATATATATATATGTATATATATATGTATATTATATATATATGTATATTTATATATATATATATATGTATATTTATATATATATATGTATATTTATATATATGTATATATATATATATATATATATATATATATATATATATATATGTATATTTATTTATGTATATATATGTATATTTATTTATGTATATATGTATATTTATTTATGTATATATATGTATATTTATTTATGTGTATATATATATATATATATATATATATATATATATATATATATATATATATATATATATATATATATATATATAAAATTTATGTTATCAAATTTAGTTACATCGCAATTGTAAAAGTTGTCAGTTGTATTTACAGAAAAGTTATGATGATTAAAAAGTGTATGTATACAATTATGTTTGGCTTTTGACACATTATTTAAAATATGTGGCTAAGAAATAGCTATTAACTTCTTTTTTTTTGGTGGGACCAGTGAAATTTTTTAGCAGGGCAAGTAAAAATGGGAACCATAGAAAAAATCTTTAGAGTTGAACCCTGGCTTATATGAAAATAGCAACGTGCCTGATGCCGTATTGCGCCAGGTGTGTGACAGGCCCCTGAACATGTAATACTTAGTACATAAATGGTGTTCTGTATTTCAGGTTCCATTCCAGATGAGAGACTTTACCGGATGTTTGTCAATAATCAGGTGACCATGCTTCGGCCACGAGAAGATGAAGACGGCTGGTTCAACATGTTTGTCATCCATCAAAACAGGTCCAGGAATTTGAACTTTAATATTGAGTAAATAAAAGAAAAATTCTGGTAGCGTCCCAGGAGGAGGTTTTGGGATCAACGAAAGCACAGATTGATTATGTGTTTGAGGGAGCTTTAATGACTGAAATGATTAGTTCATGCATTTGTATTGCCTTTGTTTATAATCTATATATAATTATAATATTATAATGCAAATGCTGTAGGCAGTAACATTGCGCACATTCGTAAATGAGCGTTCTGATGTCAAGTAAAGCTGCTTAGGGTGGTAAAGTAGTGCATACTGTGTAGTAGGGTTGGGTTGATAAATGATGCCATCGTCCATCGCCGATCACCATCACGATGCTGAGCCGGCATCGCAATCCTCCTCCCCACCTCCGTTGCAGCAGCAGCCCTTGTGAAAAACACACACTGAGGTTATCCAACTTATCCACCATATGTTTTACACAGTCCTTCCAGCCACAACCCAACACTGGAAAACACCCATACACTCTCATTCACACTCGTACACTACGGCCAGATTAGTTTATTCAATTCACCTATAGCACATGTGTTTGGACCGTGGAGGAAACCAGAGCACTCGGAGGAAACTCACACCAACACGGGAAGAGCATGCAAACTCCACACAGAGATGCCAACTGACTCAGCCGGGGATCGAACCAGGGACCTTCTTGCTGTGAGGCGATCGTGCTACCCACTGCGCCACCGTGTTGTCGGAACTCATTTGTATTTGTGTTAATTGTGTGTTTTTGCAGAAGTAAGCACGGAGCGACTAACTACATCCCAGAACAGTTTTTGGATGATTTCCTGGATTTGGTGGTGTGGGGTCACGAGCATGAGTGTAAAATCGCTCCGGTCCGGAACGAACAGCAGCTTTTCTATGTCACGCAGCCTGGCAGCTCCGTCATCACATCACTGTCACCAGGAGAGGCCGTGAAAAAGTATGTGTGTGTGTGTGTGTGTGTGTATGTGTGTGTGTGTGTGTGTGTGTGTGTGTGTGTGTGTGTGTGTCTTTCATTGTTTGCGTGTGTGTTTATATATACATTCAAGTCAAAATTATCAGCCATCCTGTGAATACTTAAAAAAAAATTTAAGGTTGAAATTATTAGCCCCCTTAAGATATTATTACTTGCTGGATGCACTGTATATAGTACAAATATTTTATTTATTTTGTTGCTATCTTAACTACTAGTGAATAATTGTAAGATTTTTTTTAAATGCATAAATTGAGGATTAGATTAGATTAGTTCAGATTTTTGTTGAATTAAACATCTACAAGTGCAAGGTAACAAAATGCAACTTGGGTTTAACCAGGAGTGCAATAGCAGCAAATGCAGGATTTATACTCTAACCGGCCACTTTATTAGGTACACCTGTCCAACTGCTCGATAACAAAAATTTCTAATCAGCCAATCACATGGCAGCCACTCTATGTATGTAGGCATGTAGACATGGTCAAGACGATCTGCTGCAGTTCAAACTGAGCATCAGAATGGTGAAGAAAGGGGATTTAAGTGACTTTGAACGTGGCATGGTTGTTGTTGGCGTTTCAAAAACTGCTGATCTACTGGGATTTTCACGCATAACCATCTCTAGGGTTTACAGAGAATGGTCTGAAAAAAGAAAATATCCAGTGAGCGGCAGTTCTGTGGGCGCAAATGCCTTGTTGATGCCAGAGGTCAGAGGAGAAGGTCCAGCTTATAGAAAGGCAACAGTAGCTCAAATAAGCACTCGTTACAACCGAGGTCTGCAGAAGAGCATCTCTGAACACACAACACATCCAACTTTGAGGCGGATGGGCTACAGCAGCAGAAGACCACACCGGGTGCCGCTCCTGTCAGCTAAGAACAGGAAACTGAGGCTACAATTCACACAGGCTCACCAAAACTGGACAATAGAAGATTGGAGAAACGTTGCCTGGTCTGATGAGTCTCCATTTCTGCTGCCACATTCGGATGGTCGGGTCAGAATTCGGCACCAACAACATGAAAGCATGGATCCATCCTGCCTTGTATCAATGGTTCAGGCTGGTAGTGGTGGTGTAATGGTGTGGGGGATATTTTCTTAGAACATTTTGGGCTCGTTAGTACCAATTGAGCATTGTGTCAAGGCCACAGCCTACCTGAGTATTGTTGCTGATCATGTCCATCCATTCATGACCACAGCCATCTTCTGATGGCTACTTCCAGCAGGATAACGCGCCATGTCATAAAGCGTGAATCATCTCAGACTGGTTTCTTGAACATGACAATGAGTTCACTGTACTCAAATGGCCTCCACAGTCACCAGAGCTCAATCCAATAGAGCACCTTGGGATGTGGTGGAACTAGAAATTGGCATCATGGGCGTGTAGCCCACAAATCTGCAGCAACTACGTGATGCTATCATGTCAAAATGGACCAAAATCTCTGAGGAATATTTCCAGTGCCTTGTTGAATCTATGCCACAATGGATTAGGGCAATTCTGAAGGCAAAAGGGGGTCCAACCCGTTACTAGTAAGGTGTACCTAATAAAATGGCCGTTTAGTGTAGGTATAAGCTATGAATGCAATAATAGAAAATGACAGGTTATATTTTCAGATGGATGTGCTATGAACATAATATGCATGTCATATGATTCAAAGCAGAGTTAATATGCATATGGCTTTTTGATATGTATATGACTTTTTTAACTTTGTCTCTGGGTATTCCTCAGGCACATTGGGTTATTGAGGGTGAAAGGTAAAAAGATGAATCTCCAGAAAATTCCTCTACAGACCGTCAGGCAGTTCTTCATTCAGGATGTGATACTCTCTGATTACCCGGAGCTTTTCAGCCCCAGAGCAACCCAACACCATGCTCAAAGTCCAGGCTTTCTGTCAGGAGAAGGTACAAATCCACACAGACACACTGTGAGCAAAAAAATAATGGCAGCTACACTGGGATCTGCATAGAAACGCAGCACAATCCGCTCATATTTCTGATGTTTCAAGTTACGAATATTTGGATCTCATATCAGCACAGCATAACTGAGATATGATCACAAATTCTGAATTGTGGGCACTTGCGATCCATATACTGCAGCCGTTTTTCAGTAATTTAAAACAGTCTTATCCCTGTCAGAGCTTCAGTTTGGTGATATTGACATTTATCTTGTGGATATTCCTCAGCGATTTAGTCACTGGTTATGGCGTTATAGCCTTGTAAGAGGCTTATATAGCCAATGCAGACTGAAACACAGGGTTATATATAGTGTGAGATAAATAGTAGCTAGTTCTCTGCAACTCTCACATGGCCACCCGCTGAAGTGAAGCAGGGCTGTGCCCAGCCAGTACCTGGATGGGAGACCACATGGGAAGCTAGGTTGCTGCCGGAAGTGGTGTTAGTTAGAACAGCAGGGGGCGCACATCCTGTGGTCTCGTGATGTGATGTTGTGTGCTGGGGCTTCGAAGCATGTATCAAAAAAACGATACATTTTTCAGTGAAGCAGTGTACCGGTGATTTGTTTTGCTATTATCACATGATCAGTGACGTCCGAAGCTTCATTTTCACCTATACCCACGTGACTGCTTAGAATTTTGATTCAAAGGTTTAAACACCCTCATGGGTTAGTAAAGTGTATAGCTAGAGATTAGGCGTCGATTACATCCCACACACCAGTAATTAAACTAAAATACAATGGTAATTTATAGTAAAAAGGTTTTGGACCATACTAAAGTGTATTAGCGTATTTTTTTACAGATATCTTTAAAGAAGACCACTGCATATCGTAGTTTAGTGTTTAACGGAGACCAGCTAGCAAGTGTGCCCCGAAAGCATCACTCCCATAGCCTCCTCCTTAGAACATTCGCCTGCCATGCAGGAATCGCTGGTTCGGAACGAGTGTGTGGGTGAAAAACTAGCTGTAATAGGATAAATGTAATTACTTCTGAATACCTTGGATTTTACTTCAGTCATCTGTGGTGTAATGTAACATACCTTATGTGTAAAAACTACAGTAGTTGAGTAATTTGTTTATATTACTGTTGTATTACTACATGAATGAGTTGGTCAGTGGTAAACATTATACAATTTTACAACACAGTGCTTTTCCACACTTTAACCAGAAGAGGTCCTCATCGAGCGCTGATTTAGAAAACTTCGAGTAACAAACTTTTTTCCGATACAATTGAGTCGAGCGCTTGACCGCTTCAGAAAGTTTCATTTCACCATCACTACTGTGTTCTGTATGGGTCCTAATGCCCCAGTATATTGATGGGGACTTTATAGTGCTCAGTGAGTACTGTCTTTTGAATGAGACGTTAAACTGAGGTCCGGATTCTCTGTGGTTGTTAAAAATCCCAGGATGTCTTTCGACAAAGAGTAGGGGTTTATTATTATTATTATTACTACTATTATTATTATTATTATTATTATTATTATTATTATAAACAGAAAACGGGCTGCCGTTGTAGTGTAATCAATGTCCATGAACAGCAGGTGTGATTTGCAGAGGATTATGGGACATATAGTCCACTTGATAGACAGATGTGGTGTGTAGAATTCCCTCTATTGTGTCTGGTAGGTGGTGACGGTGACAGCTGTTGTTAGAACAGTATTGGCATGTAGATCCAATATAACTTATAGCCAACAAAATGTACAGAGCAGGCCATCAAAATAAACAGATGCCAACACATTTTATCCAATAGAAACTGAAACAAAGGAATATTCTGTGATGGAGATGGGAAACTTTGCATCCTTCAAGTTTACTAAAGTGATACGTGTTTGAGTCACAGCAACTGGAAGACCACTCATAAAGACCCTAGATATCCAATGAGTCCAATATACAGTAACATGCAATGATGAATCCTAAATAGTTCAATTATACGTCTTCATATCATTGAGCAGATGCCAACCCAAAAACTGCGCACATTGAAGAATGAGAGTCGTCGGTCAGATCACGTGAATTAGTTAATAGCATAATAATAATAGTATAAGATTAATAATAATCTTCATGTGATTAACGCAACTTCTTCTACCATGTAATGGCCGTCTGTGGTGATCTGGGACAGTGCAATAAAACTACTGACCAAAACTAATGAACCAAAACTAACAGACAAATAGAAAAACCCGAATCTTTGTGGACCTGTTATCTTGTTTGATGTGTATCTAGAAGTCTTGGGTAAATGGTTGTCATCTTAGACACTATTTTGCAAGAGATTGCTATCTGAAGATGATATTCATGGAATTCACTTTATTATTTTGTCCTTAGGTTGAAGAGATGCTGGAAGAAGCAGAGAGAGAGAGACTTGGAAATCCCCAAACTCCCGAGAAACCTCTTATCAGACTACGAGTACGTTGCAGACACACACCCTTTAATGCCTTTCATGTTTTTCTGTTTCACAAAATACTTGCGGAATTACTAGATATGCCCTTTTCTCTCTCTCTCTCTCTCTCTCTCTCTCTCTCTCTGCAGGTAGATTATAGTGGCGGTTTTGAAGTCTTTAACACTATGCGCTTTAGTCAGAAGTTTGTAGATAAAGTGGCGAATCCCAAAGACATTTTGCATTTCATCAGACACAGAGAGATCAAAGACAAAATTAAAGGTAAGTCACACACATCTAAAAACTATTTGAATGTCAGGGACAGGTTAGATATTTTTGAAAAATATATTTAAAGGTGTCCTATAAAGAAAATCTGGACGTATCTAGGCATTATTAGAGATCAGTGTATGGAAATGCCCGTACCCTGAGCCTCAGGCCCCGTTTACACTACTATGTTTTAGTTTTAAAATGAACAAGTTTTACTACGGTTACCCCATTCGTCCACACTACGCCGGAGTTTTCGAGCCCCGAAAAATGAGCGTTTTGGAAACGTTGGAGAGGCCGTTTTCATTCTACAACGCTGCTGCTCCATCTCAGTGTGGATGGGGGGAAAACGGAGACATCTGAAAACGGAGGCGGGGCTGCAGATTGGGGCTGATTGGGGCTTTTTCCTCAATATTAAGTAGCCTACACACAGTTCAGTCCTGCATCCTCTCCTTTTAAGTTCAGACTTCGCAAGATTGATATGGAAAACAAACCCCTGAGGAATCATCTGTAACTCTTCAAATGGAACAGTGTACTTTATAACCTTATTCACATCACCCTGGCTATGCTGTTTCACTATCTTAACCATAAAACAAAAACAAATAAGGAACTGTCAATTTTCATTTAGATATTAGCAACTTAATAGACACCAAAAATGTTGAGGCGTCGTGTAGCTGCATAATATGACCGTCATCTTCATGTATATTTATAACAAAACGGAGCCGACAGCATTACTGCCTCCTTTCATTTTCTTTAAAAATACGAAACCCTCTCTTTCATCGAATATCAATTTTAATAATCAATAATGGCCATTATAAAAGTATAACGTACAATAAGTTTATCCATAAAGGCAAGCAATAAGTCATAAGTTGCAGAATTAGTGTCTGTGGTTACATTAATGAATAGCCTATATTAAGTGCTCAGCCAAAACACGTTACCTGAGAACAAAAGACCAAAGTCGGGGAATATGTGCTAGATATAGACAACAAGATTAATTAAATATCATGTTTAACAAATATAGTGAGATTAGATCCTGCGGTAGATCCTTGATGAACAGTCCGACTCGCACAGCTCTCATATGGGTATGTGCTCAAAGCACGCTGCAGTGCATGCCAGGGTGTGTGTGTGGTCACCATTTTAATGTAGACGCAGAGTTGTTCAGAAACGCTGGGTGAAATGCTAGTGGACGCGGATCGTTTTCATTAAAACGATTCAATTCAATCATTAAAATGATTCATTTAAACAATTCATCGTTTTCAACTAAAACGCACTAGTGTAAACGGGACCTCAGACACCATTGTTTTTTCATTCTCATGTAAATTATGCACGTGTGAAACCCCGGTGGACTAAAGGCCAATCAGAACACAAAGCAGACTGTTGCATGACTCTTGTGTGAAATAGTTTTTACAATTTTAGGCCAATCGCCCTTGAAAAACCAACTTCTAACGGTTAACTATTTTTAACAGCTGCAATCTGTCCAATTGCTTGAAATTGTTAAACATTTTCATGCTTCTTTAGAGCTGTGTAGAAATGTGCTCCCTTGATTTAAGTTTTTAACGTGTGAAAGTTAAATAAATATGCAAATTAATTATGCTTACACACATGTAAAATGCACTGCATGCCGATTTCCGAGTCAGTTGGGACAAAAGTAGTTTTTCATGGGTTTTTTTTCCGCATTGTAGCACCACCACGTGGTCAAACCATGCTACTTTTATATATTTATTTTATAAAGTGACTTGGAGATGTGCAAGTTTCTCATTCTGTTCATGAGTTAAAGAGATTTTTGTAAAAAAAAATTGATAACTAGATATTCAGACTTCAGACAACCTGACTAAATCACTTTTCAGATCAGGGTGAAAAACCTAGGTTTAGTTCACAATAGCAGGCTTTTCAGAACAACGCTACATACCAAAAAACAAATGCAATAAATACAATTTTATTTAAAAAAAAATATAAATTTTTTTGTAAATGAACTATTAATATACAGTAATCATCACAGTGTTTCCTCTAGGATTTTGTTCCAGCTGTGGCAGCAGGCCTTTTTTACACAGATCTACTAACTACCTATGGCATTATTTCAATGACAAATGTCGTGAGCGCAGTATTAGACGTCGAGATCGCATTTATGTAATAGCCTATGAGCATGCGGATCTCTGTGCTTGTGCGCCGATTTCCTCTGCTCGTGCACAAAACATCTTGCACGCCCCCTCAAATATAAGCCGATTTAAGAGTGCGCAGATCTTCTTGTGCGCTCTCAAATAAACGTTGCTGAAGTGTGATTTAGTGCCTTTATGTAACGAGTATGTCTCCAGCATTTATTAGATTTGCTAGGAATATTTATGAATGTCTCCAATAGACCTACAGAGCGCCATTAATGCGTTCTGAAGTGAAGTGAAATGGCTATACGTCATATTTGCTGGCCTCACGCACCTGTCAGTCAGCATGTCACCTTAAAGCAGGGGTCGCCAATCTCGGTCCTGGAGGGCCGGTGTCCCTGCAGAGTTTAGTTCCAACTTGCCTTAACACACCTGCCTGGATGTTTCAAGTATGCCTAGTAAGACCTTGATTAGCTTGTTCAGGTGTGTTTGATTAGGGTTGGAGCTAAAATCTGTAGGGCACCGGCCCTCCAGGAACAAGTTTGGTGACCCCCGCCTTAAAGGGTTAAACAAATGACGCACAGCACTACTACGGTTACAGAAACGTTCGCTCTGTTATAATTCACTTACCTTTTAATACGTTTTGGTGCGATTATAACCCGCTATTATAATAATTAAATGTTTTGAATGAGAAGCTGTAATGTAGCCGTGGCGGTATGAATTTTGGCATGGCGCCCCGCCATGGAAGAACGAATGTAGCGGAAACCATGCATCATGTGTCCTCTTGCTGGAAAATTGGTCCAGTACTGCTTATATCTTGGCTTACAGTGAAACTGCATTATGGCAGAAGTATATGGGTGAATATAAACATTTTTTTTGTCTTCAGTACACTTGGAATGTAGCACATATTCATTATAATTACAAAAAAAAGACAGCCAATATAATTCAACTGTATTTCATAAAGTGAAAGTCATTCATATGTTTGGACCAAATAGATAAAAGTAAGTAAATGAGGACAGTATCAAACTGCCACCGGGCCACATTCCTCGTTTTTTATTAATTATTTTAACATTATGGCAAACTGATAATTTTATGGGGAAAAATAGAAAAGTGCTGAAATAAACAGTGCTGTGTTTTATGTTCTGCAGATGAAGATGTGGATTTTGAAGCACTTTTCTCTCGTCCCACTTCTGAGGTCTTACAGCTGAGAGTGGAAGATCTTGTAAAGGAGTACTTCCAGACAGCTGAAAAGGTTTCCATTTTGTCTGATTATAGATTAAAGGGCACCTATGGTAAAAAATCTACTTTTCAAGCTGTTTGGACAGGCATATGTGCATGTATGGTGTATGGTGTCATATTGGGGTGATATAAGCACACCCAGTCCTTTATTTTCAATTTAACAACATAAAAACGGTGGACCAATTGGAGCGGTTTTCAGATCGACCGCAACTTTACGTAGGAGTGTGGTCCCCCCGCCCACCAATATTGATTGACAGGCGCGTCATCATATCCTCAGTTTGTTGATTCACGTCCGCCATTTTCAGCGTGAGTCGAAGCGATATCACTAAAGGAACACGCTAGCTCTATTTTTAGATGCAAGGCTCATTGGGCTCAACACAAGATCAATATTCTCCACATTATCACTCTAATCGGAATTATTGGTTGTATCTTTAGGTAGGTTTGCAAACATGTGTACTTCTCATTGAGTCTACCTTATACTTCAGCCGTTTGCATTTCTCGCGATCCCAGAAGCTCCCTGTGATCTTAACTAGCATGCGTTTTAGAATTCTAAACATCGGTTTCTATCAGGGTACACTCAAGTCGACGGCTGGGCGCCGCGGACCGCTGCAGAAACCTATGTTTAGAATTAAAAAATGCGTGGCGCGACGATTCGGGACACTTCATGTCTCTGCTGCGCCACAGAGAGTGTCTGGTGTGCCGTGTCGCGGCTTCGAGCGGCGCATCCGGTGCCTCTGTCAAAGTTAATTCAGTGTGCGTGGTTATTAGTTTCTGTGTACAAGCTCGGCACTTGAAACTAGCACACAGTTGGCTGTAAAACTGTACAAAGACACAAATGATTTTGTACTCTCTGCTTGGTCTGTGTCCGAGTCGTACATGTACAACTGAATGGTGATCCTCTCACTCCTCCGTCTGCCTGTCTGTTGCGAACGCAGAGCGGATGAGCTCATGGCCCCGCCCCCTTGTTACGTTGGCGGGAAGCCGAAACTAATTTACATGTGAAGCAACACACCCCTAAATCAGCGAGCTGTGGACACGCCCCCAACATGACACTTTTTAACACATTATAATAAAACAATCAGAATTGTGTTTTAAACTGAACCTAAACTGGCACACTCAGAAGAACCATAATATTAATATTAAATCATACAAAAGAGGTAAACTATGTTCCCTTTAATCTTAAATCATGTTTACTAGGGCTGGGCGAGAGGGCCTTTTTTAAAAAATACCCCATTTTTTTTCACAAAAATGTTTTATTTATGATTTAAATCGTTTTTCCCCCTGCAAAAAACTGATTGGAGTTGAAGGTTATTAACCTGTATTGCATCGTTACACTTGCCTGTAAAGAAATCCCTGAAATCGTGACTGCTGTGCGTTTGTGTGTGTCTAGAACGTGCAGTTGTCTCTGCTGACAGAGCAAGGCATGGGAAAGGCAGTACAAGAGTTTGTGGATAAGGAAGAGAGAGATGCAATTGAAGAACTCATAAACTACCAGCTGGAGAAAACCCAGCGCTACCTCAGAGAGCGACGGGTGGACGCCACGGAGGAGAAGATTGATGAGGAGGTATGAGGAAGGCACGAAATAAAATTCAGTTTCCCCAAACATTGTTTTTGGATTCGATTCAGAATGATCATCAGTGCATAGAGGATTAAGTCTGTCAACACTTAAGTCAAGGTTTTGTTTTTGCATGCAGAGGTTTTTTTTTTTGTTTGTCAGGTCAGGTGCAAAGTTAACTGTAAGGTTTTTTTTTTTACGTACACTACAGACCAAGGCTGCATTTCTTTCATCAAAAATACAGTACACATTGTAAAATTGTGAAATGTTATTGCGCTATAAAATAACTGTTCAAAAGTAGTTTATCATTTAACTGAATAATTTATTCCAGTGATTTAGAGATGAATTTTCAGCTTTATTACTCCAGTATTCAGGCTCGCATGATGCATCAGAAATCACTCTAACATATTATTATTATTGTTGTTGTTGTTGTTGTTGTTGTTGTTGTTGTTGTTGTTATTATTATTGTTATTATTATTGTTATTATTATTATTGTTATTATTATTATATTATTATTATTGTTGTTGTTGTTATTATTGTTATTATTATTATTGTTATTATTATTATTATTATTGTTGTTATTATTGTTTTTATTATTATTATTATTATTATTATTGTTGTTGTTGTTATTATTATTATTATTGTTGTTATTATTGTTTTTATTATTATTATTGTTATTATTATTATTATTATTGTTGTTATTATTGTTTTTATTATTATTATTATTATTATTATTATTGTTGTTATTATTATTATTATTATTATTGTTATTATTATTATTATTGTTGTTATTATTGTTTTTATTATTTTTATTATTATTATTGTTATTATTATTATTATTATTATTGTTATTATTATTATTGTTGTTGTTGTTGTTATTATTATTGTTATTATTATTATTGTTATTATTATTATTATTATTATTGTTGTTATTATTGTTATTATTATTATTATTATTATTATTATTATGATTATTGTTATTATTATTATTATTGTTGTTGTTGTTGTTATTATTATTGTTATTATTATTATTGTTATTAATAATATTATTATTATTATTGTTATTATTATTATTATTATTGTTATTATTATTGTTATTATTGTTATTGTTATTATTATTGTTATTATTATTATTATTATTATTATTATTATTATTATTATTATTATTATTATTGTTATTGTTATTATTATTATTATTATTGTTGTTGTTGTTATTGTTATTATTATTGTTATTGTTATTATTATTGTTATTATTATAATCATTATTATTATTATTATAATAATTATTATTATTAGGGATGTCTCGATCAGGTTTTTTTGCCCTTGAGTCCGAGTCATTTGATTTTGAGTATCTACCGAAACCCGATCCGATACTTCTATAATACAGAGAAAAAAGAATAAAGAAGAGTAAAGAAACAGATCCAGGATGTTCCGTATTTAATTATTTAATTCACCTTATGGATGGCGGTCTGCAATCTGACCACTACAAAACTTTTAACATTGTTATTATTCCAGAGAGTAATCCAAATCAGGAAAAGAAGTCATCATTACCCATAGCAGACAGTGCAGGATAACTGATCCATTTAAAGCTCATCTCATGGTCTGCAAAGGAGTCTCACAATTACCAACATGTGTCTTTAGATTCGACAGTTTCGAGACTCTAAGAGAAACACAGCAGAAGAGGACGAGGAAGTACAAGAGGTGACCTTTTATTTATTTTGCTTGCTATTTATACTATTCAGAAGAATTATCATGGCAGCAGGTTATTTATTGTGTTTCAGGCTATAATTCGTGCCAAAGCTCATCGGGATCGTGGCGAAACCGCGAGAGATGATGACCTCGGCCTGTCAGATGACCAGGCTGATATTGCCATGGAATCCGATGAAGAGCCCACTACTGCTCCTCCAATCCGTGGAAGGGGGCGTGGCTCCAGAGGAGGACGAGATCCAAGCGCCAGTAAAAGAGGAAGAGCAAGAGGTATTGACATATGCAAAGTTGCAGAAATAGTAATATTTAACTTTATAAATTATATAAATGGGAATATTTTAAGTTGTGTAATTGCACATCATGATTTTTTTCTACCGCATTATTAAGTAAATTAATGACAAATGTTTTTGATAGTATTATATGTAGGTCACATTTTATTTTAACTGCTTAAGGCCCAAGCTGTTTTTTTACATGCATTTTTTTATTTCTCTTTGCTATTTGGGTTTATTAGAACCTAATTAAAATATAAATGTAAGTATCATCTTTTGATATGATGTACTTTTAGAGAGAAATAAAGTCCATATATGTGGACTCGTGGTCCAAATTTAAATAAAACACCTTTTCCTGAGTTTTTTAATGCATATTTAACATAGAATTTTTGACTATCAGAGAGTAAAAACAACATTTTTTTTCCCATTTTGGACTGGTAAAAATAGTGTTTGGGTCATTTGATATGCTGCAAAACAGCTGCAGGATGACACTGTATGTCTGTAACAAAATATAAAACGTTCAAAGTATTTTAAATAGCCACTTAAGAGCTAAAATGTGCTGTCTACGTATGTCGACACTCAAGTCCTAGGAGGTTAATGTACATTTCATGCTATTAACAAACCATTAACTAAGACTTTTAGCTCAATAAACTTCTAATTAGTTGCTTATTAATAGTTGGGTATTTAGGTTTGGGTATTGGGTTGGACTAGGGATGTAAAATAAGATACTTATATCATACTCTACAAGTGCTAATAAACAGTTCATATCTCAATAATAGTGTGGTAATAAGCCAATAGTAAATAGCATGAATTGTCAATTAAATTAAAAGCAATACTGATGTTTTTAGTAACTCCAAATGGCAGTTCGATAAAATCATGTATCTTCATTCCTTCCTGACAAAGCACAATAATCTTCAACATTCTGACGGTATGATAACCTTGGATAAAAATATTACAGTTTTACGGTATCATGATATTGTATTTACTGCTCCAAAATATATGCTTTTTAATTGTCTGGGTAAAAAAATAACCTTTTTTCCTCTTTGAAAACAATATATTTAATTTTTTAACAGATTTTAAATGTTTTGCAGCAGTAAACATGTCAGGCTAAATAATTGAAATGAATCATTGACTTCTGCTGTCTTCATTAGTTTCTAAAACACAGATTTCTTTACAATTTAAAATGGCATCCTTGGATATCGTTTCTGCTGGAGATACTGCTGTCCTAAAAATCGAACAAAAAAATGTAAATAAAAAAATCGTACACATACCTTATTAAACCTTAAATTTTGCCGGTTTTAAGACCTTGACTTTCCCAAACCGAGGTATAACTTGAAAATGGTTATCGTCCCATGCCTACTTCAAGAACAATTTAGAAGCAAGCACCACAGTAATACGTAGGCTGTCTGATCGCTATTGTGATTTGATGATCAGTATTTGTTTTACTCTAAGAGTTTTAGCTCAACAAACAATAGTTAGTAAAGTATAGGTTTGGGTACTGGCTAGGACTAGGGATATAAAATAAGATCATACTTTATAAGTGCTAATAAACAGTTCGTATCTTAATAATAGGCAGGTAATAGGCCTGTGGTAAAAGCTGTGAATTATTACTTGATACTGCCAGTATCATAATCTCTTGTTACGATTCATTGCTGAAGTTTTTATCACGGTTTACGGTATCATCTCGATATGGTGAAAGGAACACTCTTATTTTAACTATAAATTATAAAACTAAACGAATCATTAATTAAGTGAAGCTGTGCTTTTATATTAGATTATTATGGTATATTTTAGTCATTTCAATTCCATTTTAATATACGATTAATGACATTGAATTATAATACTACACCTCCCGATATACAGTACATGTCAATTTTCTTCAGTGTCAATTTACACATACATTACAATTCATTCATTTTCCTGCAGCTTAGTCTCTATTTCAGGGGTCGCCAGAGCGGAATGAACCGCCAACTATTCCAGCATATGTTTTATGCAGCGGATGCCCTTCCAGCTGCAATACAGTACTGGGAAACACCCATACACTCACATTCGTACACACACACACACTCATACACTAGACCCAATTTAGCTTATTCAATTCCTCTATAGCGCATGTGTTTGGGCTTTGGGGGAAACCGGAGCACCTGGAGGAAACCCACACCAACATGCAAACTCCACACAGAAATGCTAACTAGCCCAGCCGGGACTCGAACCAGCGACCTTCTTGCTGGGACAGTACTGAGCCACCGTGCCACCTCAAACTAAAACAACAGGACGAAAATATAGTTGATGACTAGACACAATCATTTTATGACTCTAGACACTTCTTTGTAAACACAGAGGCACAATACAATACAAAAAAAAATTTAAGCTTGGGTAAAATTGTGTGCAGGTGCTGCCTCTAGGTCAGGACGGGGCGGACGTGGACGTGGATCTCTCTCAAGTCCAGTAAAAACCAAGTCAATAATGGATGGTGAGAATACACCTTACACCTAAGCTCACACACACACACACACACACACACACACACACACACACACACACACACACACACACACACACACACAATCAAGCAAGTGGTGTTCAAACCGGCTACAGATGTTTGTTTACAGCAGATTTTTCGGTAATGCCTTCTTTGAACCCTAACGCTAATGAATTATAACTCTGTTTTTAATTATTTATAATCAGTCTATAAATGTATCTAAAAAGACACAACAAACCTTATACTCTATTATAATGACACTTAAAGGTGCAGTATGTAGGTTTGACACCCACTGGTTGAACTAGGTATTACATTCCTGGATCAAAACAAACGCAAGCGCAGGTTGCCAGATTGAGGATCGAGTCTGACTTAAGTCGCGTTCTAGCAACAGCACACGATAGAGGGAATATTCTCCATATTATAAGGAGTTTTTGTTCTAACCAACACCTCGAATTGATAAATTAGAAACGACTTCTATTTCTCACAGCTGATCAACAGGATAAACTGATCACCTCAGGTAAACCTCATGTGTACCTGAGGTTTCAATTTACTATGATCTTCTATGTGAAGCTGCTTTGACACAATCTACATTGTAAAAGCGCTACACAAATAAAGGTGAATTGAATTGAATTTAATGTGCTTTATTCAGTGTTAAATGCTAATAATGCGAGTTTGAATGCCATTTTACATGACATTTATTGTCATACTACTGAAAGCAGCAGCAGATAGTTCACCTCAGATCTTGAAAATAAAATAAACCATTTGAAATTGAACTTTGAACTAAATATGTGATTAAGCATGTACATTTAATAATGTTAAAGAGGTTTAATATGTATTATTTAGATTATAAACCTTACCATTTCGTGAGTAAGTGCATATTCTGTGCTTCTGTATGGCTGTGTTTAAATTTCTCTCGTTTCGTCTGGTGCAAACACCCAAAATTCCTCATCACTGCATATCTCTTCATGAAGCATGTTGTTAGGACACAGGGTTACAATGTAACCTGCTCTCCTAATGTTTACACTCATAATATTTATATTATTTGCTAATTAATAACCACCTCATGTGGATCTCCCTGAATCTGCGTCTTATTTTGGAGTCTGCAGCTGTCCACCAGAGGTCGCATTTCAGTCACGGACGCATGCTTTGAGAGCCTTTCTGAATGAATGAATAAAATATGCTGTTTAGCATCAAGGCAACCCGGAGTGCTGAAATATAATTGGCTAAACTGGCATTGGGCATGTTAAAATGACCAAAAAAAAAGACAGCGAAAGATAAACATATTATGGTATTCTTATGATTTAGAAGAGTCAAACGCTTGCATACAGCACCTTAAAACTATTTTCTTTTCAGTGTTTCAGGATGTAAGCCAGAGGTCCACTCGTGGAAAAACACCAAAGTCGTATGCTGAAGAGGTATTACACACTCAACTCTTTAATATATTTCTGTTCATTTTTATTTAAACATGTTAAAAGCCAAAGAGTAATCCTGTTTTTCCTTTAGTCAGGACAAATAACCACACAATGTTGACAAGAAAGATTGAGAATCAGGTTTTTGACAGATTTAGAAATGCGCTTAATATTCACTAAAATTGTATTTAAGGTCACGGGATGATGCCATTGGCTAACATGTAAGTTTGTTGTTTTGTTTTACGAAGCACACGTTTTGCTACAGTGATGATGGATATATATGCTCGCATTTATTATTAGAAAAAAAGGTGTTGTGCGTGGTTAATAAGTTTTAAGGGGGGGCTGAAAAATCACTGAAACAAGGGCAAAAAACACATCCTAAGTAGTACTTTATAATAGGTTGAATAAGATATTTCTTAATATAATATAATATCTCCTACAATCATAAAAAAATGGCCACTTGTGACCTCATGACCACTCATTGTTAAACAACAATACAATGATTTAAAAGTGCCATCAAGTAGTGGTGCACAGAGCGAGGCTTCATATACATTGAAACAGTCGAAGCAAATGTGTCGAAGCTTTGAAACGTTTCGAAACCCGTCTCTGTAGTGACGCCTATGACAGTGTTGTCATTTTTATGCATTGCTCTGGAAGCTTCAGCGAAGAAACAGTTAAACTAATTGACAAATTATACACCATGTTGTTGAATTGATTTAGTGAAGCGGTGGGAGTTCCAGACTAGCATGCATCCAGGGTGGTGCAGTTACAGACATTAGTTTTTAAATACTCTGTTCTTGTGACGTGTTTTAGTTTTTATATCGGTCTAACATCCGAATGAACACTTTGTAAATAAACATGTCTTGTTTTGGTCTTAAAAAAATGAACTTGAATAAAGTCAGAATTTAGGAGTATTTGTACAAGTCGGGATTCGAACTCAAGACATTTGCAGCACAGTTACTCTGACGGGGGTGGGGGGAGGGGGTTGCAGTTGTTTGTGGGTTGCTAGGCCACCATTATCCATTTAGTCAGAGGATGACAAGCTGACAAAACATTGCTGCAGCTCTGATGCAAGTTTTATTCATGGAGAAAATGCCAAAGCACTGCAGTATTTGGGTGTCCTGTGTTTATCTGAGATAATTAGTCTATTGAAATGTGTATATTCCATACAAATAAGAAGCTGATTGGTCAATTCTTGTCACGTGACTCACAGTGCGCTCGTGGCATTTATTCAACTGGGAGCGTCTGGAAGGCACAAGCGTGTTGCGCACCTCCATTGAAAATAACAAACTTATGCAAACTCTAGAAAAGGACGAGATATGTGAACGGCCGCCACCATTTGCGATCTCCAGGAGTTGATCTTCCTTTACAGACATGCTGGATTCACCTGATTTGTTGACAAATTGGGTTGCGGATCCATTCCTTGGCAGTTCGTGAGTCCTTTACTGGGTCTTGTCCCCTTAGCAAAGAAACTTTACAAAGACGTCTGTTTCTTAATCATTTTGCTGCTTGTGGGTTAAATATGGGCGCTCAAGTGACCGAGATGTAACTGAGAGAATACGGTCATTTTTCAAAATAAAAGATGGTTCAGACTCGGATAATAAATAAAACAGAAATAATTAAGGACTTCTTGTGCGACACGCTGGTTGAGGACCACTGATTTAGAGGGTTTTTTCGACCCTGTCAATCAAACGCAGATTCGCCAGGTCTCAAAATGGTTCTGAAATGACAGATATTTTGAATCGCTTCAGTCATGTGATCCAGGTGTTTCAGATCATGCTTAGGTGCAGTGTTTCGAAACACTTGCACTTCTGGATCTCGACATTGTGTCGAAACGTCAGTTTCACGTCAGCCATCCCTACCATCAAGTGGATTGATGCAATAAGTTAAATTGTTCTGTAATATCTACATTGTAGGAAAGTTTAAAAATCAGTAAAAGTTCAGAAATGGTTTTATATACTTACATAATTTTATATTATAAACAGAAGAATCACTCCTATAAGGAGAAGCTCCATTTTGACCATATTTGGAATGGTCATGAATATTAATAAGCTCTACTCTGATGCTGTTGCACCTCAGTGTCTGCGTTTGTCTCACAGTGTTGCCAACTTGGCACCTTTTCTGACTTCCTCAGCGAAAATTTTTCAAAAAAGTGACTAGCGGCGATTTTCAGAGAGCCTGATGTGTCCACAGTGTACTGTTCCACGAGATTCAGGTTCCTTCTCCACGAGCTGCGGGTGATGCTGTCGGCCCCTCCCCTGCCTCAGAGCGCTCACAGGCGGCCCGGTCCTCCACAGCCATTTCTCACACCTGCAGTCAGATCAGCCCACTGCATACCGATGGCAAATCATTTAGCAACGTCAGTGTGTGTGGTATTTCCCAAATACCACACACACTTCGTCAGCTGAGGAAGTTTAACCTGCCACAGGAGCTGCTCGTACAGTTCTATTCAGCTCTTATCCAATCCATCCTCTGCATTTCAATCACCGTCTGGTTCAGCTCACCTGCCAAAACCGACCTCTGTAGACTACAGCGAATAGTCCGGACTGCTGAATGAATTACTGGCACTACCCTTCCTACACATCAAGAACTGTACTCTTCCAGAGTGAGTAAAAGGGCTCGCAAAATCACTCTGGACCCCTCACACCCAGCACACTACCTGTTCGAACTGTTACCGTCTGGTCGGCGCTTCAGAGCACCAAGCACAAAAACAGCCAGACACAGGAAAAGTTTCTTTCCTCAGGCTGTCTACCTTATGAACAGTTAAATATCCCCCAACTGTGCAATAAATATGTGCAATACTTTCTCATACGCACTTGTACACAGCACCTTATATCAATATACAATGCAATACTTTCTCCATTCGCACTTGTACACAGCAGCTTATAACTTGTATATTTATGACAAATCTGTACACACAATTCAACATCCAGATTTCTGGTCTCTGTTTAATGTTTATCATCTTTTCTTTCATATTTATTTTGTGTTTGTCACTTGTCACTTAATGTACACTGGAAGCTTCTGTAGCCAAAACAAATTCCTTGTGTGTGTGAAGCACACTTGGCAATAAAACTGATTCTGATACATTCAGGCATTATATAATGAGTGCCATAAAATGGTCTAAAAATGACAATAATATCGTTAATCGCAATATATTTTTTTGTGCAATATATCCTACAACAAACAATAGATATCAAGACCAAATATGTAAATTGGCATATGATGTCATGTAGTGTCATTTAGCGACTTTGAGCCGAGCTTAGCAGCTTTCCATTGAAAATTGTTGGCAACACTGCTCTCTCATACACGATCACACTCTGAAATAAACATGTGCGAAATAATCATACTTCATTTGTCTAAAAACATTTGAATAAACTGAGTAGATGCCTTGTTAAATCTTTTAATTTGAAGTGGAGCAGAGTTTTCATTTAGCTTGATAAATAGTTTTAAGCCACTCGAAAAACCTTTACAAAAAAACATTTGTGGTCTTTCTGTCGTGCGATGTGTAATCTGAATTCATTTATTCTGCTCTTATTTCTCTATGATTAGATCACCATCGAGGACAGCGACTCTGATGAGGATGTTTCCTTTTTAAAAAGTGCCAGGGCAAAACAAAAGTAAGTGGTGTACTCGCATTGAAGAGATAATCCACCCTAAAAATGACTACTCATCCTCAAGTGCTTCCACGCCTTTGAGTTTGTTATTTAATTGAAGACAGAAGATATTTCAAAGAGTGTTGGAAACCTGTACCAGTTGACATCCATAGTTTATGGCTACCAGTTTCCATCATTCTTCAAAACATCTTCTTTTGTGTTCAACAGAAGAAAGGAGCTCATATTAGTTTAGAGCAAGTTGAGGATGAGTAAGTTGACTATTTAAATAGCAAAACAAAATCTGTATTTGATTCGGTTTTGCTTTTCAGTCTTTGTTCAGCCACCTCTTTTGGTTTCTAAGGGTGTTCTTTGATGCATGACAGATTCATAAAAGAGTAAAGAAATTATTTTTTAGGGTTCATACATTCATAGAAAACCTGGAAATGCCTGACATGGCTTTTTCCAGGCCTGGAGAAGTTTTGGAAAAACAGAAAAATCCACAAAGTTTTGGAAAAGTCTTGGAAAACAGATATCTGTATACTTGAATATGGGTTATTTACTTCTTTTCTGTCCTTGGCCAATCATAAACTCTCACATTATTAATGCCGTGTAAGCATTATCTAAATCAATTTTACATAGATATAAATATAAATTGAAGCTAAGTAGATTGCTGCGTGTTTTATGATATGCTGTAATAAATTTGAACATGCATTGTTTATTCTTTACCACGCATAATAACATTGCATGACACTTTAGGTCATGAAAGTTACTTGAAAGCAGTGGTGTAGTCCTAAAAAAAAAGGTGGTGTACTATTACCCGCCCATGCTGTTTTATAAATTTACCTGAACGTTTCAGCGAGACATCATTCAGTCGACTTCGAAAAACTCACGAAATTTTCTCACAGCTGCTGTGGTCGTCAGGGGGCGGGGAATGGCGCATAATATAAACAAAAATGCACCAATTGCAACAAATTAAGATGAGAGTTAAAAAACATTTGGTATACAGCTAAAGGGGATGCGAATACACGTAAATTAGGGAAGTCTAATCAGCATAACAAGTGAGTATACCGAGGGTATACGCAATTATTGATCCTCAGAAGTCGTAATACAGCTAGTGGAAAAAAGTAGGCATACTGAGTATACGTGCGTATAGCCCCGACTACACCACTGCTTGAAAGTCTTGGAAAAGTCATGGAATTTTAGTAGTAAAAATGTGTATGAGCCCTGTATTTTATAATAACTGAATTTATTTTATCATAGAGCATTCTGCAAACATGGCATGTACTGGAAACACTGTAAATTGTGCCTGTTCTGCAAACATTCTAGGAGAATGTTTTATTTTCATTCATTCATTCATTTTCCTTCGGCTTAGTTCGTTTATTCATCAGGGGTCACCACAGCAGAATGAACCGCCAACTATTCCAGCATACGTTTTACACAGCGGATGCCTTTCCAGCCACAACTCATCCCTGGGAAACATCCATACACTTTCATATTCACACACTCATACACTACGGCCAATTTAGCTATCCATTTCACCTATAGCGCATGTGTTTGAATTAGGGGGGAAACCAGAGCACCGGGAGGAAACCCATGCCAACATGGGAAGAACATGCAAACTAATCCCAGCCGGGACTCGAACCAGCGACCCTATTGCAATGAGGTGACAGACCTAACCACTATGCCACCGTGCTGCCCCCTATTTTATATATAGAATAAAAACAGCTTTGAATTCATACTAGCTCGCCTTTAGTGATTAAAATATTGGGAACTTGCAATTTATTTATTAATTTAGTCTCCTTTAGAGCCTGAGAAAAGTTATTCTCTGATTGAGTCTAGTTACTGTAATAGAGTGGAGGAACTATGACGTCACCTTGTAGGCTAATCGGCTGCTAGCATAAAACTGGTTCCCTCTATAAAATCCCTATAGGATTTTCCCATAGGCTTTTCGAAGATTGCTAATAATAAGCTCTGTGTTCAAACACTGTTCATTACACTTACACGTTTTGTCCAGCCGGATAATCCACACACAAAAATACAACTTTTAGCACTTTTGGATCTTAAATGCAAACGCAAGAATTGAAAAGCTAACATTAGACTGTAAACGGACTACAGTGCCTTCAGGGCGCTCACCTGTGACATCAGTACCGCCCTGCTACAGACAACTTATCAAGCTTATTTTTAGAAATATGCCCCATGATAAAGAGTTAATCTCTCTGTTTATTATATTATAATCCACGCTTTATATTATTAACAAATAAATACGCAAAAACATAGACCTATGTGCCTTTTGGATAGTTTTTACGTGGGAAATACATTTTGTTTTGCTTTACGGTTGTTGTAAAAGATTTAAAACTGTATGTGTAAATGTGCTTAGTATTATCATGAGACATATTTAAATAAGTGTATCGCTCGCACGCACGCCTGCTTACCTTAGACGAGTGAGGGACAAGTCTTTATGACTGCAAGTTCCATCATGCACACAGAACAACATTCAATATTTTTTATTGTCATGAAGTACAGCGAAACAGCAGCCCATACAGTCACATCTGCTATACATTTTAAGGAGGAGTGTAAATATTGCAGATAAATGTGTTCAGATGAAGAAAAAACAGACGAAAAATGTATTGATCACGTTAATATGTATGTATTTTTTACACATTTATTCACATTACTGAGAGCAGGAAAGAGACAGGCTGCACTGGTAAGCTGGATCCCCATAATATTGTTTAATTAAAATAAATGATCAACAAATTAATCTGTCTTGACAAGTGAAGGTGTTATCTACACAATATGAATTCCCAATTAGAAAAATACTACAAACTATAAAACACTATTCATGAAAATGCTTAAACAACAGACAAATCTAAATGCCCAACACAAGCGAGCTGCGCTCCAGAGCAGTTCAGCTCAATGATGTATGATGTCTCCGACACGCCTGT